>NC_141763.1:99869314-100173926 GCF_982258835.1 Parasteatoda tepidariorum
GTTGATAAAAGAAATTTTTAACAGCTGCCAGTAAGCGTTGGTGGTATAACGGTTAGCATAGCTGCCTTCCAAGCAGTTGACCCGGGTTCGACTCCCGGCCAACGCAAGTGTTTTGCTTTTGTTAGACTCGATATTGTCTCACTTTGGCAGATTTTTAGCAAGCGAAAAATATTTCGCGCTTATGGATTCGAAAAAAGAATAATTTAGAATAGTGAGAAGGAAATAAATTGAGAAAGGCGACTTTCATATGGGGTATAAAATTCTTTTTCAATTCGGTTCGGTTGAAAAGGATTTCCGATTTGTATGAAAATCAGAATGTATGAAGAAAACTTTAAGTATTCTCGTCTTCGTTATACAGCGCTTTATGGGGATATCGATCTTTGCTTTTTATAAAGTAAATTTTCTTCTTCATTCAAGCGTTGGTGGTATAACGGTTAGCATAGCTGCCTTCCAAGCAGTTGACCCGGGTTCGACTCCCGGCCAACGCATGTCACTTTTTTCTTAACCATCAGTTTTATTATCTTAAAGGTTGATATCTTGAAGAAGGATGATTAATGAAAAGTCATACATTTTTTCTTAATTTTAAAAAGAACAATTCAAATAGTATTTTGGTAACCTATTGAAAAATAAATATTTCCTTCCAAGGGATTTTCGTGCCCTCTTACGTCCGCATACATTTTTTTAAGCTTTTATTATCGTCTTTTTTCGACTGCGAAATAACTTTTAGAATCGCCAATGAAAATATACGAATTTAACCGTAGATCGAATAAAAGTTCAATACTGTCAATTAATAATTTTGAACTACAAAACAGAAGGGGGGAAAACAACAACAAACTCGCGTTCAAGAAAAAGGAGAATAAAGGAATCGCAGTTGCATTACAGGGAAATGGAAACTACGAAAAGCGTTCAAGGAGAGTAGGTTGATAATGCGTGAGATTGTAAACCACGAACAATTGAGATATCTTATGAAATAATGGGTATAAGAGGCTGTTTACAAACTTTCCAGCAGTAGTTGAGATGCAAGTTGATAAAAGAAATTTTTAACAGCTGCCAGTAAGCGTTGGTGGTATAACGGTTAGCATAGCTGCCTTCCAAGCAGTTGACCCGGGTTCGACTCCCGGCCAACGCAAGTGTTTTGCTTTTGTTAGACTCGATATTGTCTCACTTTGGCAGATTTTTAGCAAGCGAAAAATATTTCGCGCTTATGGATTCGAAAAAAGAATAATTTAGAATAGTGAGAAGGAAATAAATTGAGAAAGGCGACTTTCATATGGGGTATAAAATTCTTTTTCAATTCGGTTCGGTTGAAAAGGATTTCCGATTTGTATGAAAATCAGAATGTATGAAGAAAACTTTAAGTATTCTCGTCTTCGTTATACAGCGCTTTATGGGGATATCGATCTTTGCTTTTTATAAAGTAAATTTTCTTCTTCATTCAAGCGTTGGTGGTATAACGGTTAGCATAGCTGCCTTCCAAGCAGTTGACCCGGGTTCGACTCCCGGCCAACGCATGTCACTTTTTTCTTAACCATCAGTTTTATTATCTTAAAGGTTGATATCTTGAAGAAGGATGATTAATGAAAAGTCATACATTTTTTCTTAATTTTAAAAAGAACAATTCAAATAGTATTTTGGTAACCTATTGAAAAATAAATATTTCCTTCCAAGGGATTTTCGTGCCCTCTTACGTCCGCATACATTTTTTTAAGCTTTTATTATCGTCTTTTTTCGACTGCGAAATAACTTTTAGAATCGCCAATGAAAATATACGAATTTAACCGTAGATCGAATAAAAGTTCAATACTGTCAATTAATAATTTTGAACTACAAAACAGAAGGGGGGAAAACAACAACAAACTCGCGTTCAAGAAAAAGGAGAATAAAGGAATCGCAGTTGCATTACAGGGAAATGGAAACTACGAAAAGCGTTCAAGGAGAGTAGGTTGATAATGCGTGAGATTGTAAACCACGAACAATTGAGATATCTTATGAAATAATGGGTATAAGAGGCTGTTTACAAACTTTCCAGCAGTAGTTGAGATGCAAGTTGATAAAAGAAATTTTTAACAGCTGCCAGTAAGCGTTGGTGGTATAACGGTTAGCATAGCTGCCTTCCAAGCAGTTGACCCGGGTTCGACTCCCGGCCAACGCAAGTGTTTTGCTTTTGTTAGACTCGATATTGTCTCACTTTGGCAGATTTTTAGCAAGCGAAAAATATTTCGCGCTTATGGATTCGAAAAAAGAATAATTTAGAATAGTGAGAAGGAAATAAATTGAGAAAGGCGACTTTCATATGGGGTATAAAATTCTTTTTCAATTCGGTTCGGTTGAAAAGGATTTCCGATTTGTATGAAAATCAGAATGTATGAAGAAAACTTTAAGTATTCTCGTCTTCGTTATACAGCGCTTTATGGGGATATCGATCTTTGCTTTTTATAAAGTAAATTTTCTTCTTCATTCAAGCGTTGGTGGTATAACGGTTAGCATAGCTGCCTTCCAAGCAGTTGACCCGGGTTCGACTCCCGGCCAACGCATGTCACTTTTTTCTTAACCATCAGTTTTATTATCTTAAAGGTTGATATCTTGAAGAAGGATGATTAATGAAAAGTCATACATTTTTTCTTAATTTTAAAAAGAACAATTCAAATAGTATTTTGGTAACCTATTGAAAAATAAATATTTCCTTTCAAGGGATTTTCGTGCCCTCTTACGTCCGCATACATTTTTTTAAGCTTTTATTATCGTCTTTTTTCGACTGCGAAATAACTTTTAGAATCGCCAATGAAAATATACGAATTTAACCGTAGATCGAATAAAAGTTCAATACTGTCAATTAATAATTTTGAACTACAAAACAGAAGGGGGGAAAACAACAACAAACTCGCGTTCAAGAAAAAGGAGAATAAAGGAATCGCAGTTGCATTACAGGGAAATGGAAACTACGAAAAGCGTTCAAGGAGAGTAGGTTGATAATGCGTGAGATTGTAAACCACGAACAATTGAGATATCTTATGAAATAATGGGTATAAGAGGCTGTTTACAAACTTTCCAGCAGTAGTTGAGATGCAAGTTGATAAAAGAAATTTTTAACAGCTGCCAGTAAGCGTTGGTGGTATAACGGTTAGCATAGCTGCCTTCCAAGCAGTTGACCCGGGTTCGACTCCCGGCCAACGCAAGTGTTTTGCTTTTGTTAGACTCGATATTGTCTCACTTTGGCAGATTTTTAGCAAGCGAAAAATATTTCGCGCTTATGGATTCGAAAAAAGAATAATTTAGAATAGTGAGAAGGAAATAAATTGAGAAAGGCGACTTTCATATGGGGTATAAAATTCTTTTTCAATTCGGTTCGGTTGAAAAGGATTTCCGATTTGTATGAAAATCAGAATGTATGAAGAAAACTTTAAGTATTCTCGTCTTCGTTATACAGCGCTTTATGGGGATATCGATCTTTGCTTTTTATAAAGTAAATTTTCTTCTTCATTCAAGCGTTGGTGGTATAACGGTTAGCATAGCTGCCTTCCAAGCAGTTGACCCGGGTTCGACTCCCGGCCAACGCATGTCACTTTTTTCTTAACCATCAGTTTTATTATCTTAAAGGTTGATATCTTGAAGAAGGATGATTAATGAAAAGTCATACATTTTTTCTTAATTTTAAAAAGAACAATTCAAATAGTATTTTGGTAACCTATTGAAAAATAAATATTTCCTTTCAAGGGATTTTCGTGCCCTCTTACGTCCGCATACATTTTTTTAAGCTTTTATTATCGTCTTTTTTCGACTGCGAAATAACTTTTAGAATCGCCAATGAAAATATACGAATTTAACCGTAGATCGAATAAAAGTTCAATACTGTCAATTAATAATTTTGAACTACAAAACAGAAGGGGGGAAAACAACAACAAACTCGCGTTCAAGAAAAAGGAGAATAAAGGAATCGCAGTTGCATTACAGGGAAATGGAAACTACGAAAAGCGTTCAAGGAGAGTAGGTTGATAATGCGTGAGATTGTAAACCACGAACAATTGAGATATCTTATGAAATAATGGGTATAAGAGGCTGTTTACAAACTTTCCAGCAGTAGTTGAGATGCAAGTTGATAAAAGAAATTTTTAACAGCTGCCAGTAAGCGTTGGTGGTATAACGGTTAGCATAGCTGCCTTCCAAGCAGTTGACCCGGGTTCGACTCCCGGCCAACGCAAGTGTTTTGCTTTTGTTAGACTCGATATTGTCTCACTTTGGCAGATTTTTAGCAAGCGAAAAATATTTCGCGCTTATGGATTCGAAAAAAGAATAATTTAGAATAGTGAGAAGGAAATAAATTGAGAAAGGCGACTTTCATATGGGGTATAAAATTCTTTTTCAATTCGGTTCGGTTGAAAAGGATTTCCGATTTGTATGAAAATCAGAATGTATGAAGAAAACTTTAAGTATTCTCGTCTTCGTTATACAGCGCTTTATGGGGATATCGATCTTTGCTTTTTATAAAGTAAATTTTCTTCTTCATTCAAGCGTTGGTGGTATAACGGTTAGCATAGCTGCCTTCCAAGCAGTTGACCCGGGTTCGACTCCCGGCCAACGCATGTCACTTTTTTCTTAACCATCAGTTTTATTATCTTAAAGGTTGATATCTTGAAGAAGGATGATTAATGAAAAGTCATACATTTTTTCTTAATTTTAAAAAGAACAATTCAAATAGTATTTTGGTAACCTATTGAAAAATAAATATTTCCTTCCAAGGGATTTTCGTGCCCTCTTACGTCCGCATACATTTTTTTAAGCTTTTATTATCGTCTTTTTTCGACTGCGAAATAACTTTTAGAATCGCCAATGAAAATATACGAATTTAACCGTAGATCGAATAAAAGTTCAATACTGTCAATTAATAATTTTGAACTACAAAACAGAAGGGGGGAAAACAACAACAAACTCGCGTTCAAGAAAAAGGAGAATAAAGGAATCGCAGTTGCATTACAGGGAAATGGAAACTACGAAAAGCGTTCAAGGAGAGTAGGTTGATAATGCGTGAGATTGTAAACCACGAACAATTGAGATATCTTATGAAATAATGGGTATAAGAGGCTGTTTACAAACTTTCCAGCAGTAGTTGAGATGCAAGTTGATAAAAGAAATTTTTAACAGCTGCCAGTAAGCGTTGGTGGTATAACGGTTAGCATAGCTGCCTTCCAAGCAGTTGACCCGGGTTCGACTCCCGGCCAACGCAAGTGTTTTGCTTTTGTTAGACTCGATATTGTCTCACTTTGGCAGATTTTTAGCAAGCGAAAAATATTTCGCGCTTATGGATTCGAAAAAAGAATAATTTAGAATAGTGAGAAGGAAATAAATTGAGAAAGGCGACTTTCATATGGGGTATAAAATTCTTTTTCAATTCGGTTCGGTTGAAAAGGATTTCCGATTTGTATGAAAATCAGAATGTATGAAGAAAACTTTAAGTATTCTCGTCTTCGTTATACAGCGCTTTATGGGGATATCGATCTTTGCTTTTTATAAAGTAAATTTTCTTCTTCATTCAAGCGTTGGTGGTATAACGGTTAGCATAGCTGCCTTCCAAGCAGTTGACCCGGGTTCGACTCCCGGCCAACGCATGTCACTTTTTTCTTAACCATCAGTTTTATTATCTTAAAGGTTGATATCTTGAAGAAGGATGATTAATGAAAAGTCATACATTTTTTCTTAATTTTAAAAAGAACAATTCAAATAGTATTTTGGTAACCTATTGAAAAATAAATATTTCCTTCCAAGGGATTTTCGTGCCCTCTTACGTCCGCATACATTTTTTTAAGCTTTTATTATCGTCTTTTTTCGACTGCGAAATAACTTTTAGAATCGCCAATGAAAATATACGAATTTAACCGTAGATCGAATAAAAGTTCAATACTGTCAATTAATAATTTTGAACTACAAAACAGAAGGGGGGAAAACAACAACAAACTCGCGTTCAAGAAAAAGGAGAATAAAGGAATCGCAGTTGCATTACAGGGAAATGGAAACTACGAAAAGCGTTCAAGGAGAGTAGGTTGATAATGCGTGAGATTGTAAACCACGAACAATTGAGATATCTTATGAAATAATGGGTATAAGAGGCTGTTTACAAACTTTCCAGCAGTAGTTGAGATGCAAGTTGATAAAAGAAATTTTTAACAGCTGCCAGTAAGCGTTGGTGGTATAACGGTTAGCATAGCTGCCTTCCAAGCAGTTGACCCGGGTTCGACTCCCGGCCAACGCAAGTGTTTTGCTTTTGTTAGACTCGATATTGTCTCACTTTGGCAGATTTTTAGCAAGCGAAAAATATTTCGCGCTTATGGATTCGAAAAAAGAATAATTTAGAATAGTGAGAAGGAAATAAATTGAGAAAGGCGACTTTCATATGGGGTATAAAATTCTTTTTCAATTCGGTTCGGTTGAAAAGGATTTCCGATTTGTATGAAAATCAGAATGTATGAAGAAAACTTTAAGTATTCTCGTCTTCGTTATACAGCGCTTTATGGGGATATCGATCTTTGCTTTTTATAAAGTAAATTTTCTTCTTCATTCAAGCGTTGGTGGTATAACGGTTAGCATAGCTGCCTTCCAAGCAGTTGACCCGGGTTCGACTCCCGGCCAACGCATGTCACTTTTTTCTTAACCATCAGTTTTATTATCTTAAAGGTTGATATCTTGAAGAAGGATGATTAATGAAAAGTCATACATTTTTTCTTAATTTTAAAAAGAACAATTCAAATAGTATTTTGGTAACCTATTGAAAAATAAATATTTCCTTCCAAGGGATTTTCGTGCCCTCTTACGTCCGCATACATTTTTTTAAGCTTTTATTATCGTCTTTTTTCGACTGCGAAATAACTTTTAGAATCGCCAATGAAAATATACGAATTTAACCGTAGATCGAATAAAAGTTCAATACTGTCAATTAATAATTTTGAACTACAAAACAGAAGGGGGGAAAACAACAACAAACTCGCGTTCAAGAAAAAGGAGAATAAAGGAATCGCAGTTGCATTACAGGGAAATGGAAACTACGAAAAGCGTTCAAGGAGAGTAGGTTGATAATGCGTGAGATTGTAAACCACGAACAATTGAGATATCTTATGAAATAATGGGTATAAGAGGCTGTTTACAAACTTTCCAGCAGTAGTTGAGATGCAAGTTGATAAAAGAAATTTTTAACAGCTGCCAGTAAGCGTTGGTGGTATAACGGTTAGCATAGCTGCCTTCCAAGCAGTTGACCCGGGTTCGACTCCCGGCCAACGCAAGTGTTTTGCTTTTGTTAGACTCGATATTGTCTCACTTTGGCAGATTTTTAGCAAGCGAAAAATATTTCGCGCTTATGGATTCGAAAAAAGAATAATTTAGAATAGTGAGAAGGAAATAAATTGAGAAAGGCGACTTTCATATGGGGTATAAAATTCTTTTTCAATTCGGTTCGGTTGAAAAGGATTTCCGATTTGTATGAAAATCAGAATGTATGAAGAAAACTTTAAGTATTCTCGTCTTCGTTATACAGCGCTTTATGGGGATATCGATCTTTGCTTTTTATAAAGTAAATTTTCTTCTTCATTCAAGCGTTGGTGGTATAACGGTTAGCATAGCTGCCTTCCAAGCAGTTGACCCGGGTTCGACTCCCGGCCAACGCATGTCACTTTTTTCTTAACCATCAGTTTTATTATCTTAAAGGTTGATATCTTGAAGAAGGATGATTAATGAAAAGTCATACATTTTTTCTTAATTTTAAAAAGAACAATTCAAATAGTATTTTGGTAACCTATTGAAAAATAAATATTTCCTTCCAAGGGATTTTCGTGCCCTCTTACGTCCGCATACATTTTTTTAAGCTTTTATTATCGTCTTTTTTCGACTGCGAAATAACTTTTAGAATCGCCAATGAAAATATACGAATTTAACCGTAGATCGAATAAAAGTTCAATACTGTCAATTAATAATTTTGAACTACAAAACAGAAGGGGGGAAAACAACAACAAACTCGCGTTCAAGAAAAAGGAGAATAAAGGAATCGCAGTTGCATTACAGGGAAATGGAAACTACGAAAAGCGTTCAAGGAGAGTAGGTTGATAATGCGTGAGATTGTAAACCACGAACAATTGAGATATCTTATGAAATAATGGGTATAAGAGGCTGTTTACAAACTTTCCAGCAGTAGTTGAGATGCAAGTTGATAAAAGAAATTTTTAACAGCTGCCAGTAAGCGTTGGTGGTATAACGGTTAGCATAGCTGCCTTCCAAGCAGTTGACCCGGGTTCGACTCCCGGCCAACGCAAGTGTTTTGCTTTTGTTAGACTCGATATTGTCTCACTTTGGCAGATTTTTAGCAAGCGAAAAATATTTCGCGCTTATGGATTCGAAAAAAGAATAATTTAGAATAGTGAGAAGGAAATAAATTGAGAAAGGCGACTTTCATATGGGGTATAAAATTCTTTTTCAATTCGGTTCGGTTGAAAAGGATTTCCGATTTGTATGAAAATCAGAATGTATGAAGAAAACTTTAAGTATTCTCGTCTTCGTTATACAGCGCTTTATGGGGATATCGATCTTTGCTTTTTATAAAGTAAATTTTCTTCTTCATTCAAGCGTTGGTGGTATAACGGTTAGCATAGCTGCCTTCCAAGCAGTTGACCCGGGTTCGACTCCCGGCCAACGCATGTCACTTTTTTCTTAACCATCAGTTTTATTATCTTAAAGGTTGATATCTTGAAGAAGGATGATTAATGAAAAGTCATACATTTTTTCTTAATTTTAAAAAGAACAATTCAAATAGTATTTTGGTAACCTATTGAAAAATAAATATTTCCTTCCAAGGGATTTTCGTGCCCTCTTACGTCCGCATACATTTTTTTAAGCTTTTATTATCGTCTTTTTTCGACTGCGAAATAACTTTTAGAATCGCCAATGAAAATATACGAATTTAACCGTAGATCGAATAAAAGTTCAATACTGTCAATTAATAATTTTGAACTACAAAACAGAAGGGGGGAAAACAACAACAAACTCGCGTTCAAGAAAAAGGAGAATAAAGGAATCGCAGTTGCATTACAGGGAAATGGAAACTACGAAAAGCGTTCAAGGAGAGTAGGTTGATAATGCGTGAGATTGTAAACCACGAACAATTGAGATATCTTATGAAATAATGGGTATAAGAGGCTGTTTACAAACTTTCCAGCAGTAGTTGAGATGCAAGTTGATAAAAGAAATTTTTAACAGCTGCCAGTAAGCGTTGGTGGTATAACGGTTAGCATAGCTGCCTTCCAAGCAGTTGACCCGGGTTCGACTCCCGGCCAACGCAAGTGTTTTGCTTTTGTTAGACTCGATATTGTCTCACTTTGGCAGATTTTTAGCAAGCGAAAAATATTTCGCGCTTATGGATTCGAAAAAAGAATAATTTAGAATAGTGAGAAGGAAATAAATTGAGAAAGGCGACTTTCATATGGGGTATAAAATTCTTTTTCAATTCGGTTCGGTTGAAAAGGATTTCCGATTTGTATGAAAATCAGAATGTATGAAGAAAACTTTAAGTATTCTCGTCTTCGTTATACAGCGCTTTATGGGGATATCGATCTTTGCTTTTTATAAAGTAAATTTTCTTCTTCATTCAAGCGTTGGTGGTATAACGGTTAGCATAGCTGCCTTCCAAGCAGTTGACCCGGGTTCGACTCCCGGCCAACGCATGTCACTTTTTTCTTAACCATCAGTTTTATTATCTTAAAGGTTGATATCTTGAAGAAGGATGATTAATGAAAAGTCATACATTTTTTCTTAATTTTAAAAAGAACAATTCAAATAGTATTTTGGTAACCTATTGAAAAATAAATATTTCCTTCCAAGGGATTTTCGTGCCCTCTTACGTCCGCATACATTTTTTTAAGCTTTTATTATCGTCTTTTTTCGACTGCGAAATAACTTTTAGAATCGCCAATGAAAATATACGAATTTAACCGTAGATCGAATAAAAGTTCAATACTGTCAATTAATAATTTTGAACTACAAAACAGAAGGGGGGAAAACAACAACAAACTCGCGTTCAAGAAAAAGGAGAATAAAGGAATCGCAGTTGCATTACAGGGAAATGGAAACTACGAAAAGCGTTCAAGGAGAGTAGGTTGATAATGCGTGAGATTGTAAACCACGAACAATTGAGATATCTTATGAAATAATGGGTATAAGAGGCTGTTTACAAACTTTCCAGCAGTAGTTGAGATGCAAGTTGATAAAAGAAATTTTTAACAGCTGCCAGTAAGCGTTGGTGGTATAACGGTTAGCATAGCTGCCTTCCAAGCAGTTGACCCGGGTTCGACTCCCGGCCAACGCAAGTGTTTTGCTTTTGTTAGACTCGATATTGTCTCACTTTGGCAGATTTTTAGCAAGCGAAAAATATTTCGCGCTTATGGATTCGAAAAAAGAATAATTTAGAATAGTGAGAAGGAAATAAATTGAGAAAGGCGACTTTCATATGGGGTATAAAATTCTTTTTCAATTCGGTTCGGTTGAAAAGGATTTCCGATTTGTATGAAAATCAGAATGTATGAAGAAAACTTTAAGTATTCTCGTCTTCGTTATACAGCGCTTTATGGGGATATCGATCTTTGCTTTTTATAAAGTAAATTTTCTTCTTCATTCAAGCGTTGGTGGTATAACGGTTAGCATAGCTGCCTTCCAAGCAGTTGACCCGGGTTCGACTCCCGGCCAACGCATGTCACTTTTTTCTTAACCATCAGTTTTATTATCTTAAAGGTTGATATCTTGAAGAAGGATGATTAATGAAAAGTCATACATTTTTTCTTAATTTTAAAAAGAACAATTCAAATAGTATTTTGGTAACCTATTGAAAAATAAATATTTCCTTCCAAGGGATTTTCGTGCCCTCTTACGTCCGCATACATTTTTTTAAGCTTTTATTATCGTCTTTTTTCGACTGCGAAATAACTTTTAGAATCGCCAATGAAAATATACGAATTTAACCGTAGATCGAATAAAAGTTCAATACTGTCAATTAATAATTTTGAACTACAAAACAGAAGGGGGGAAAACAACAACAAACTCGCGTTCAAGAAAAAGGAGAATAAAGGAATCGCAGTTGCATTACAGGGAAATGGAAACTACGAAAAGCGTTCAAGGAGAGTAGGTTGATAATGCGTGAGATTGTAAACCACGAACAATTGAGATATCTTATGAAATAATGGGTATAAGAGGCTGTTTACAAACTTTCCAGCAGTAGTTGAGATGCAAGTTGATAAAAGAAATTTTTAACAGCTGCCAGTAAGCGTTGGTGGTATAACGGTTAGCATAGCTGCCTTCCAAGCAGTTGACCCGGGTTCGACTCCCGGCCAACGCAAGTGTTTTGCTTTTGTTAGACTCGATATTGTCTCACTTTGGCAGATTTTTAGCAAGCGAAAAATATTTCGCGCTTATGGATTCGAAAAAAGAATAATTTAGAATAGTGAGAAGGAAATAAATTGAGAAAGGCGACTTTCATATGGGGTATAAAATTCTTTTTCAATTCGGTTCGGTTGAAAAGGATTTCCGATTTGTATGAAAATCAGAATGTATGAAGAAAACTTTAAGTATTCTCGTCTTCGTTATACAGCGCTTTATGGGGATATCGATCTTTGCTTTTTATAAAGTAAATTTTCTTCTTCATTCAAGCGTTGGTGGTATAACGGTTAGCATAGCTGCCTTCCAAGCAGTTGACCCGGGTTCGACTCCCGGCCAACGCATGTCACTTTTTTCTTAACCATCAGTTTTATTATCTTAAAGGTTGATATCTTGAAGAAGGATGATTAATGAAAAGTCATACATTTTTTCTTAATTTTAAAAAGAACAATTCAAATAGTATTTTGGTAACCTATTGAAAAATAAATATTTCCTTCCAAGGGATTTTCGTGCCCTCTTACGTCCGCATACATTTTTTTAAGCTTTTATTATCGTCTTTTTTCGACTGCGAAATAACTTTTAGAATCGCCAATGAAAATATACGAATTTAACCGTAGATCGAATAAAAGTTCAATACTGTCAATTAATAATTTTGAACTACAAAACAGAAGGGGGGAAAACAACAACAAACTCGCGTTCAAGAAAAAGGAGAATAAAGGAATCGCAGTTGCATTACAGGGAAATGGAAACTACGAAAAGCGTTCAAGGAGAGTAGGTTGATAATGCGTGAGATTGTAAACCACGAACAATTGAGATATCTTATGAAATAATGGGTATAAGAGGCTGTTTACAAACTTTCCAGCAGTAGTTGAGATGCAAGTTGATAAAAGAAATTTTTAACAGCTGCCAGTAAGCGTTGGTGGTATAACGGTTAGCATAGCTGCCTTCCAAGCAGTTGACCCGGGTTCGACTCCCGGCCAACGCAAGTGTTTTGCTTTTGTTAGACTCGATATTGTCTCACTTTGGCAGATTTTTAGCAAGCGAAAAATATTTCGCGCTTATGGATTCGAAAAAAGAATAATTTAGAATAGTGAGAAGGAAATAAATTGAGAAAGGCGACTTTCATATGGGGTATAAAATTCTTTTTCAATTCGGTTCGGTTGAAAAGGATTTCCGATTTGTATGAAAATCAGAATGTATGAAGAAAACTTTAAGTATTCTCGTCTTCGTTATACAGCGCTTTATGGGGATATCGATCTTTGCTTTTTATAAAGTAAATTTTCTTCTTCATTCAAGCGTTGGTGGTATAACGGTTAGCATAGCTGCCTTCCAAGCAGTTGACCCGGGTTCGACTCCCGGCCAACGCATGTCACTTTTTTCTTAACCATCAGTTTTATTATCTTAAAGGTTGATATCTTGAAGAAGGATGATTAATGAAAAGTCATACATTTTTTCTTAATTTTAAAAAGAACAATTCAAATAGTATTTTGGTAACCTATTGAAAAATAAATATTTCCTTCCAAGGGATTTTCGTGCCCTCTTACGTCCGCATACATTTTTTTAAGCTTTTATTATCGTCTTTTTTCGACTGCGAAATAACTTTTAGAATCGCCAATGAAAATATACGAATTTAACCGTAGATCGAATAAAAGTTCAATACTGTCAATTAATAATTTTGAACTACAAAACAGAAGGGGGGAAAACAACAACAAACTCGCGTTCAAGAAAAAGGAGAATAAAGGAATCGCAGTTGCATTACAGGGAAATGGAAACTACGAAAAGCGTTCAAGGAGAGTAGGTTGATAATGCGTGAGATTGTAAACCACGAACAATTGAGATATCTTATGAAATAATGGGTATAAGAGGCTGTTTACAAACTTTCCAGCAGTAGTTGAGATGCAAGTTGATAAAAGAAATTTTTAACAGCTGCCAGTAAGCGTTGGTGGTATAACGGTTAGCATAGCTGCCTTCCAAGCAGTTGACCCGGGTTCGACTCCCGGCCAACGCAAGTGTTTGGCTTTTGTTAGACTCGATATTGTCTCACTTTGGCAGATTTTTAGCAAGCGAAAAATATTTCGCGCTTATGGATTCGAAAAAAGAATAATTTAGAATAGTGAGAAGGAAATAAATTGAGAAAGGCGACTTTCATATGGGGTATAAAATTCTTTTTCAATTCGGTTCGGTTGAAAAGGATTTCCGATTTGTATGAAAATCAGAATGTATGAAGAAAACTTTAAGTATTCTCGTCTTCGTTATACAGCGCTTTATGGGGATATCGATCTTTGCTTTTTATAAAGTAAATTTTCTTCTTCATTCAAGCGTTGGTGGTATAACGGTTAGCATAGCTGCCTTCCAAGCAGTTGACCCGGGTTCGACTCCCGGCCAACGCATGTCACTTTTTTCTTAACCATCAGTTTTATTATCTTAAAGGTTGATATCTTGAAGAAGGATGATTAATGAAAAGTCATACATTTTTTCTTAATTTTAAAAAGAACAATTCAAATAGTATTTTGGTAACCTATTGAAAAATAAATATTTCCTTCCAAGGGATTTTCGTGCCCTCTTACGTCCGCATACATTTTTTTAAGCTTTTATTATCGTCTTTTTTCGACTGCGAAATAACTTTTAGAATCGCCAATGAAAATATACGAATTTAACCGTAGATCGAATAAAAGTTCAATACTGTCAATTAATAATTTTGAACTACAAAACAGAAGGGGGGAAAACAACAACAAACTCGCGTTCAAGAAAAAGGAGAATAAAGGAATCGCAGTTGCATTACAGGGAAATGGAAACTACGAAAAGCGTTCAAGGAGAGTAGGTTGATAATGCGTGAGATTGTAAACCACGAACAATTGAGATATCTTATGAAATAATGGGTATAAGAGGCTGTTTACAAACTTTCCAGCAGTAGTTGAGATGCAAGTTGATAAAAGAAATTTTTAACAGCTGCCAGTAAGCGTTGGTGGTATAACGGTTAGCATAGCTGCCTTCCAAGCAGTTTACCCGGGTTCGACTCCCGGCCAACGCAAGTGTTTGGCTTTTGTTAGACTCGATATTGTCTCACTTTGGCAGATTTTTAGCAAGCGAAAAATATTTCGCGCTTATGGATTCGAAAAAAGAATAATTTAGAATAGTGAGAAGGAAATAAATTGAGAAAGGCGACTTTCATATGGGGTATAAAATTCTTTTTCAATTCGGTTCGGTTGAAAAGGATTTCCGATTTGTATGAAAATCAGAATGTATGAAGAAAACTTTAAGTATTCTCGTCTTCGTTATACAGCGCTTTATGGGGATATCGATCTTTGCTTTTTATAAAGTAAATTTTCTTCTTCATTCAAGCGTTGGTGGTATAACGGTTAGCATAGCTGCCTTCCAAGCAGTTGACCCGGGTTCGACTCCCGGCCAACGCATGTCACTTTTTTCTTAACCATCAGTTTTATTATCTTAAAGGTTGATATCTTGAAGAAGGATGATTAATGAAAAGTCATACATTTTTTCTTAATTTTAAAAAGAACAATTCAAATAGTATTTTGGTAACCTATTGAAAAATAAATATTTCCTTCCAAGGGATTTTCGTGCCCTCTTACGTCCGCATACATTTTTTTAAGCTTTTATTATCGTCTTTTTTCGACTGCGAAATAACTTTTAGAATCGCCAATGAAAATATACGAATTTAACCGTAGATCGAATAAAAGTTCAATACTGTCAATTAATAATTTTGAACTACAAAACAGAAGGGGGGAAAACAACAACAAACTCGCGTTCAAGAAAAAGGAGAATAAAGGAATCGCAGTTGCATTACAGGGAAATGGAAACTACGAAAAGCGTTCAAGGAGAGTAGGTTGATAATGCGTGAGATTGTAAACCACGAACAATTGAAATATCTTATGAAATAATGGGTATAAGAGGCTGTTTACAAACTTTCCAGCAGTAGTTGAGATGCAAGTTGATAAAAGAAATTTTTAACAGCTGCCAGTAAGCGTTGGTGGTATAACGGTTAGCATAGCTGCCTTCCAAGCAGTTGACCCGGGTTCGACTCCCGGCCAACGCAAGTGTTTTGCTTTTGTTAGACTCGATATTGTCTCACTTTGGCAGATTTTTAGCAAGCGAAAAATATTTCGCGCTTATGGATTCGAAAAAAGAATAATTTAGAATAGTGAGAAGGAAATAAATTGAGAAAGGCGACTTTCATATGGGGTATAAAATTCTTTTTCAATTCGGTTCGGTTGAAAAGGATTTCCGATTTGTATGAAAATCAGAATGTATGAAGAAAACTTTAAGTATTCTCGTCTTCGTTATACAGCGCTTTATGGGGATATCGATCTTTGCTTTTTATAAAGTAAATTTTCTTCTTCATTCAAGCGTTGGTGGTATAACGGTTAGCATAGCTGCCTTCCAAGCAGTTGACCCGGGTTCGACTCCCGGCCAACGCATGTCACTTTTTTCTTAACCATCAGTTTTATTATCTTAAAGGTTGATATCTTGAAGAAGGATGATTAATGAAAAGTCATACATTTTTTCTTAATTTTAAAAAGAACAATTCAAATAGTATTTTGGTAACCTATTAAAAAATAAATATTTCCTTCCAAGGGATTTTCGTGCCCTCTTACGTCCGCATACATTTTTTTAAGCTTTTATTATCGTCTTTTTTCGACTGCGAAATAACTTTTAGAATCGCCAATGAAAATATACGAATTTAACCGTAGATCGAATAAAAGTTCAATACTGTCAATTAATAATTTTGAACTACAAAACAGAAGGGGGGAAAACAACAACAAACTCGCGTTCAAGAAAAAGGAGAATAAAGGAATCGCAGTTGCATTACAGGGAAATGGAAACTACGAAAAGCGTTCAAGGAGAGTAGGTTGATAATGCGTGAGATTGTAAACCACGAACAATTGAGATATCTTATGAAATAATGGGTATAAGAGGCTGTTTACAAACTTTCCAGCAGTAGTTGAGATGCAAGTTGATAAAAGAAATTTTTAACAGCTGCCAGTAAGCGTTGGTGGTATAACGGTTAGCATAGCTGCCTTCCAAGCAGTTGACCCGGGTTCGACTCCCGGCCATCGCAAGTGTTTTGCTTTTGTTAGACTCGATATTGTCTCACTTTGGCAGATTTTTAGCAACCGAAAAATATTTCGCGCTTATGGATTCGAAAAAAGAATAATTTAGAATAGTGAGAAGGAAATAAATTGAGAAAGGCGACTTTCAAATGGGGTATAAAATTCTTTTTCAATTCGGTTCGGTTGAAAAGGATTTCCGATTTGTATGAAAATCAGAATGTATGAAGAAAACTTTAAGTATTCTCGTCTTCGTTATACAGCGCTTTATGGGGATATCGATCTTTGCTTTTTATAAAGTAAATTTTCTTCTTCATTCAAGCGTTGGTGGTATAACGGTTAGCATAGCTGCCTTCCAAGCAGTTGACCCGGGTTCGACTCCCGGCCAACGCATGTCACTTTTTTCTTAACCATCAGTTTTATTATCTTAAAGGTTGATATCTTGAAGAAGGATGATTAATGAAAAGTCATACATTTTTTCTTAATTTTAAAAAGAGCAATTCAAATAGTATTTTGGTAACCTATTGAAAAATAAATATTTCCTTCCAAGGGATTTTCGTGCCCTCTTACGTCCGCATACATTTTTTTAAGCTTTTATTATCGTCTTTTTTCGACTGCGAAATAACTTTTAGAATCGCCAATGAAAATATACGAATTTAACCGTAGATCGAATAAAAGTTCAATACTGTCAATTAATAATTTTGAACTACAAAACAGAAGGGGGGAAAACAACAACAAACTCGCGTTCAAGAAAAAGGAGAATAAAGGAATCGCAGTTGCATTACAGGGAAATGGAAACTACGAAAAGCGTTCAAGGAGAGTAGGTTGATAATGCGTGAGATTGTAAACCACGAACAATTGAGATATCTTATGAAATAATGGGTATAAGAGGCTGTTTACAAACTTTCCAGCAGTAGTTGAGATGCAAGTTGATAAAAGAAATTTTTAACAGCTGCCAGTAAGCGTTGGTGGTATAACGGTTAGCATAGCTGCCTTCCAAGCAGTTGACCCGGGTTCGACTCCCGGCCAACGCAAGTGTTTGGCTTTTGTTAGACTCGATATTGTCTCACTTTGGCAGATTTTTAGCAAGCGAAAAATATTTCGCGCTTATGGATTCGAAAAAAGAATAATTTAGAATAGTGAGAAGGAAATAAATTGAGAAAAGCGACTTTCATATGGGGTATAAAATTCTTTTTCAATTCGGTTCGGTTGAAAAGGATTTCCGATTTGTATGAAAATCAGAATGTATGAAGAAAACTTTAAGTATTCTCGTCTTCGTTATACAGCGCTTTATGGGGATATCGATCTTTGCTTTTTATAAAGTAAATTTTCTTCTTCATTCAAGCGTTGGTGGTATAACGGTTAGCATAGCTGCCTTCCAAGCAGTTGACCCGAGTTCGACTCCCGGCCAACGCATGTCACTTTTTTCTTAACCATCAGTTTTATTATCTTAAAGGTTGATATCTTGAAGAAGGATGATTAATGAAAAGTCATACATTTTTTCTTAATTTTAAAAAGAACAATTCAAATAGTATTTTGGTAACCTATTGAAAAATAAATATTTCCTTCCAAGGGATTTTCGTGCCCTCTTACGTCCGCATACATTTTTTTAAGCTTTTATTATCGTCTTTTTTCGACTGCGAAATAACTTTTAGAATCGCCAATGAAAATATACGAATTTAACCGTAGATCGAATAAAATTTCAATACTGTCAATTAATAATTTTGAACTACAAAACAGAAGGGGGGAAAACAACAACAAACTCGCGTTCAAGAAAAAGGAGAATAAAGGAATCGCAGTTGCATTACAGGGAAATGGAAACTACGAAAAGCGTTCAAGGAGAGTAGGTTGATAATGCGTGAGATTGTAAACCACGAACAACTGAGATATCTTATGAAATAATGGGTATAAGAGGCTGTTTACAAACTTTCCAGCAGTAGTTGAGATGCAAGTTGATAAAAGAAATTTTTAACAGCTGCCAGTAAGCGTTGGTGGTATAACGGTTAGCATAGCTGCCTTCCAAGCAGTTGACCCGGGTTCGACTCCCGGCCGACGCAAGTGTTTTGCTTTTGTTAGACTCGATATTGTCTCACTTTGGCAGATTTTTAGCAAGCGAAAAATATTTCGCGCTTATGGATTCGAAAAAAGGATAATTTAGAATAGTGAGAAGGAAATAAATTGAGAAAGGCGACTTTCATATGGGGTATAAAATTCTTTTTCAATTCGGTTCGGTTGAAAAGGATTTCCGATTTGTATGAAAATCAGAATGTATGAAGAAAACTTTAAGTATTCTCGTCTTCGTTATACAGCGCTTTATGGGGATATCGATCTTTGCTTTTTATAAAGTAAATTTTCTTCTTCATTCAAGCGTTGGTGGTATAACGGTTACCATAGCTGCCTTCCAAGCAGTTGACCCGGGTTCGACTCCCGGCCAACGCATGTCACTTTTTTCTTAACCATCAGTTTTATTATCTTAAAGGTTGATATCTTGAAGAAGGATGATTAATGAAAAGTCATAAATTTTTTCTTAATTTTAAAAAGAACAATTCAAATAGTATTTTGGTAACCTATTGAAAAATAAATATTTCCTTCCAAGGGATTTTCGTGCCCTCTTACGTCCGCATACATTTTTTTAAGCTTTTATTATCGTCTTTTTTCGACTGCGAAATAACTTTTAGAATCGCCAATGAAAATATACGAATTTAACCGTAGATCGAATAAAAGTTCAATACTGTCAATTAATAATTTTGAACTACAAAACAGAAGGGGGGAAAACAACAACAAACTCGCGTTCAAGAAAAAGGAGAATAAAGGAATCGCAGTTGCATTACAGGGAAATGGAAACTACGAAAAGCGTTCAAGGAGAGTAGGTTGATAATGCGTGAGATTGTAAACCACGAACAATTGAGATATCTTATGAAATAATGGGTATAAGAGGCTGTTTACAAACTTTCCAGCAGTAGTTGAGATGCAAGTTGATAAAAGAAATTTTTAACAGCTGCCAGTAAGCGTTGGTGGTATAACGGTTAGCATAGCTGCCTTCCAAGCAGTTGACCCGGGTTCGACTCCCGGCCAACGCAAGTGTTTTGCTTTTGTTAGACTCGATATTGTCTCAATTTGGCAGATTTTTAGCAAGCGAAAAATATTTCGCGCTTATGGATTCGAAAAAAGAATAATTTAGAATAGTGAGAAGGAAATAAATTGAGAAAGGCGACTTTCATATGGGGTATAAAATTCTTTTTCAATTCGGTTCGGTTGAAAAGGATTTCCGATTTGTATGAAAATCAGAATGTATGAAGAAAACTTTAAGTATTCTCGTCTTCGTTATACAGCGCTTTATGGGGATATCGATCTTTGCTTTTTATAAAGTAAATTTTCTTCTTCATTCAAGCGTTGGTGGTATAACGGTTAGCATAGCTGCCTTCCAAGCAGTTGACCCGGGTTCGACTCCCGGCCAACGCATGTCACTTTTTTCTTAACCATCAGTTTTATTATCTTAAAGGTTGATATCTTGAAGAAGGATGATTAATGAAAAGTCATACATTTTTTCTTAATTTTAAAAAGAACAATTCAAATAGTATTTTGGTAACCTATTGAAAAATAAATATTTCCTTCCAAGGGATTTTCGTGCCCTCTTACGTCCGCATACATTTTTTTAAGCTTTTATTATCGTCTTTTTTCGACTGCGAAATAACTTTTAGAATCGCCAATGAAAATATACGAATTTAACCGTAGATCGAATAAAAGTTCAATACTGTCAATTAATAATTTTGAACTACAAAACAGAAGGGGGGAAAACAACAACAAACTCGCGTTCAAGAAAAAGGAGAATAAAGGAATCGCAGTTGCATTACAGGGAAATGGAAACTACGAAAAGCGTTCAAGGAGAGTAGGTTGATAATGCGTGAGATTGTAAACCACGAACAACTGAGATATCTTATGAAATAATGGGTATAAGAGGCTGTTTACAAACTTTCCAGCAGTAGTTGAGATGCAAGTTGAAAAAAGAAATTTTTAACAGCTGCCAGTAAGCGTTGGTGGTATAACGGTTAGCATAGCTGCCTTCCAAGCAGTTGACCCGGGTTCGACTCCCGGCCAACGCAAGTGTTTTGCTTTTGTTAGACTCGATATTGTCTCACTTTGGCAGATTTTTAGCAAGCGAAAAATATTTCGCACTTATGGATTCGAAAAAAGGATAATTTAGAATAGTGAGAAGGAAATAAATTGAGAAAGGCGACTTTCATATGGGGTATAAAATTCTTTTTCAATTCGGTTCGGTTGAAAAGGATTTCCGATTTGTATGAAAATCAGAATGTATGAAGAAAACTTTAAGTATTCTCGTCTTCGTTATACAGCGCTTTATGGGGATATCGATCTTTGCTTTTTATAAAGTAAATTTTCTTCTTCTTTCAAGCGTTGGTGGTATAACGGTTAGCATAGCTGCCTTCCAAGCAGTTGACCCGGGTTCGACTCCCGGCCAACGCATGTCACTTTTTTCTTAACCATCAGTTTTATTATCTTAAAGGTTGATATCTTGAAGAAGGATGATTAATGAAAAGTCATACATTTTTTCTTAATTTTAAAAAGAACAATTCAAATAGTATTTTGGTAACCTATTGAAAAATAAATATTTCCTTCCAAGGGATTTTCGTGCCCTCTTACGTCCGCATACATTTTTTTAAGCTTTTATTATCGTCTTTTTTCGACTGCGAAATAACTTTTAGAATCGCCAATGAAAATATACGAATTTAACCGTAGATCGAATAAAAGTTCAATACTGTCAATTAATAATTTTGAACTACAAAACAGAAGGGGGGAAAACAACAACAAACTCGCGTTCAAGAAAAAGGAGAATAAAGGAATCGCAGTTGCATTACAGGGAAATGGAAACTACGAAAAGCGTTCAAGGAGAGTAGGTTGATAATGCGTGAGATTGTAAACCACGAACAACTGAGATATCTTATGAAATAATGGGTATAAGAGGCTGTTTACAAACTTTCCAGCAGTAGTTGAGATGCAAGTTGATAAAAGAAATTTTTAACAGCTGCCAGTAAGCGTTGGTGGTATAACGGTTAGCATAGCTGCCTTCCAAGCAGTTGACCCGGGTTCGACTCCCGGCCAACGCAAGTGTTTTGCTTTTGTTAGACTCGATATTGTCTCACTTTGGCAGATTTTTAGCAAGCGAAAAATATTTCGCGCTTATGGATTCGAAAAAAGGATAATTTAGAATAGTGAGAAGGAAATAAATTGAGAAAGGCGACTTTCATATGGGGTATAAAATTCTTTTTCAATTCGGTTCGGTTGAAAAGGATTTCCGATTTGTATGAAAATCAGAATGTATGAAGAAAACTTTAAGTATTCTTGTCTTCGTTATACAGCGCTTTATGGGGATATCGATCTTTGCTTTTTATAAAGTAAATTTTCTTCTTCATTCAAGCGTTGGTGGTATAACGGTTAGCATAGCTGCCTTCCAAGCAGTTGACCCGGGTTCGACTCCCGGCCAACGCATGTCACTTTTTTCTTAACCATCAGTTTTATTATCTTAAAGGTTGATATCTTGAAGAAGGATGATTAATGAAAAGTCATACATTTTTTCTTAATTTTAAAAAGAACAATTCAAATAGTATTTTGGTAACCTATTGAAAAATAAATATTTCCTTCCAAGGGATTTTCGTGCCCTCTTACGTCCGCATACATTTTTTTAAGCTTTTATTATCGTCTTTTTTCGACTGCGAAATAACTTTTAGAATCGCCAATGAAAATATACGAATTTAACCGTAGATCGAATAAAAGTTCAATACTGTCAATTAATAATTTTGAACTGCAAAACAGAAGGGGGGAAAACAACAACAAACTCGCGTTCAAGAAAAAGGAGAATAAAGGAATCGCAGTTGCATTACAGGGAAATGGAAACTACGAAAAGCGTTCAAGGAGAGTAGGTTGATAATGCGTGAGATTGTAAACCACGAACAATTGAGATATCTTATGAAATAATGGGTATAAGAGGCTGTTTACAAACTTTCCAGCAGTAGTTGAGATGCAAGTTGATAAAAGAAATTTTTAACAGCTGCCAGTAAGCGTTGGTGGTATAACGGTTAGCATAGCTGCCTTCCAAGCAGTTGACCCGGGTTCGACTCCCGGCCAACGCAAGTGTTTTGCTTTTGTTAGACTCGATATTGTCTCAATTTGGCAGATTTTTAGCAAGCGAAAAATATTTTGCGCTTATGGATTCGAAAAAAGAATAATTTAGAATAGTGAGAAGGAAATAAATTGAGAAAGGCGACTTTCATATGGGGTATAAAATTCTTTTTCAATTCGGTTCGGTTGAAAAGGATTTCCGATTTGTATGAAAATCAGAATGTATGAAGAAAACTTTAAGTATTCTCGTCTTCGTTATACAGCGCTTTATGGGGAAATCGATCTTTGCTTTTTATAAAGTAAATTTTCTTCTTCATTCAAGCGTTGGTGGTATAACGGTTAGCATAGCTGCCCTCCAAGCAGTTGACCCGGGTTCGACTCCCGGCCAACGCATGTCACTTTTTTCTTAACCATCAGTTTTATTATCTTAAAGGTTGATATCTTGAAGAAGGATGATTAATGAAAAGTCATACATTTTTTCTTAATTTTAAAAAGAACAATTCAAATAGTATTTTGGTAACCTATTGAAAAATAAATATTTCCTTCCAAGGGATTTTCGTGCCCTCTTACGTCCGCATACATTTTTTTAAGCTTTTATTATCGTCTTTTTTCGACTGCGAAATAACTTTTAGAATCGCCAATGAAAATATACGAATTTAACCGTAGATCGAATAAAAGTTCAATACTGTCAATTAATAATTTTGAACTACAAAACAGAAGGGGGGAAAACAACAACAAACTCGCGTTCAAGAAAAAGGAGAATAAAGGAATCGCATTTGCATTACAGGGAAATGGAAACTACGAAAAGCGTTCAAGGAGAGTAGGTTGATAATGCGTGAGATTGTAAACCACGAACAACTGAGATATCTTATGAAATAATGGGTATAAGAGGCTGTTTACAAACTTTCCAGCAGTAGTTGAGATGCAAGTTGATAAAAGAAATTTTTAACAGCTGCCAGTAAGCGTTGGTGGTATAACGGTTAGCATAGCTGCCTTCCAAGCAGTTGACCCGGGTTCGACTCCCGGCCAACGCAAGTGTTTTGCTTTTGTTAGACTCGATATTGTCTCACTTTGGCAGATTTTTAGCAAGCGAAAAATATTTCGCGCTTATGGATTCGAAAAAAGGATAATTTAGAATAGTGAGAAGGAAATAAATTGAGAAAGGCGACTTTCATATGGGGTATAAAATTCTTTTTCAATTCGGTTCGGTTGAAAAGGATTTCCGATTTGTATGAAAATCAGAATGTATGAAGAAAACTTTAAGTATTCTCGTCTTCGTTATACAGCGCTTTATGGGGATATCGATCTTTGCTTTTTATAAAGTAAATTTTCTTCTTCATTCAAGCGTTGGTGGTATAACGGTTAGCATAGCTGCCTTCCAAGCAGTTGACCCGGGTTCGACTCCCGGCCAACGCATGTCACTTTTTTCTTAACCATCAGTTTTATTATCTTAAAGGTTGATATCTTGAAGAAGGATGATTAATGAAAAGTCATACATTTTTTCTTAATTTTAAAAAGAACAATTCAAATAGTATTTTGGTAACCTATTGAAAAATAAATATTTCCTTCCAAGGGATTTTCGTGCCCTCTTACGTCCGCATACATTTTTTTAAGCTTTTATTATCGTCTTTTTTCGACTGCGAAATAACTTTTAGAATCGCCAATGAAAATATACGAATTTAACCGTAGATCGAATAAAAGTTCAATACTGTCAATTAATAATTTTGAACTACAAAACAGAAGGGGGAAAAACAACAACAAACTCGCGTTCAAGAAAAAGGAGAATAAAGGAATCGCAGTTGCATTACAGGGAAATGGAAACTACGAAAAGCGTTCAAGGAGAGTAGGTTGATAATGCGTGAGATTGTAAACCACGAACAATTGAGATATCTTATGAAATAATGGATATAAGAGGCTGTTTACAAACTTTCCAGCAGTAGTTGAGATGCAAGTTGATAAAAGAAATTTTTAACAGCTGCCAGTAAGCGTTGGTGGTATAACGGTTAGCATAGCTGCCTTCCAAGCAGTTGACCCGGGTTCGACTCCCGGCCAACGCAAGTGTTTTGCTTTTGTTAGACTCGATATTGTCTCACTTTGGCAGATTTTTAGCAAGCGAAAAATATTTCGCGCTTATGGATTCGAAAAAAGAATAATTTAGAATAGTGAGAAGGAAATAAATTGAGAAAGGCGACTTTCATATGGGGTATAAAATTCTTTTTCAATTCGGTTCGGTTGAAAAGGATTTCCGATTTGTATGAAAATCAGAATGTATGAAGAAAACTTTAAGTATTCTCGTCTTCGTTATACAGCGCTTTATGGGGATATCGATCTTTGCTTTTTATAAAGTAAATTTTCTTCTTCATTCAAGCGTTGGTGGTATAACGGTTAGCATAGCTGCCTTCCAAGCAGTTGACCCGGGTTCGACTCCCGGCCAACGCATGTCACTTTTTTCTTAACCATCAGTTTTATTATCTTAAAGGTTGATATCTTGAAGAAGGATGATTAATGAAAAGTCATACATTTTTTCTTAATTTTAAAAAGAACAATTCAAATAGTATTTTGGTAACCTATTGAAAAATAAATATTTCCTTCCAAGGGATTTTCGTGCCCTCTTACGTCCGCATACATTTTTTTAAGCTTTTATTATCGTCTTTTTTCGACTGCGAAATAACTTTTAGAATCGCCAATGAAAATATACGAATTTAACCGTAGATCGAATAAAAGTTCAATACTGTCAATTAATAATTTTGAACTACAAAACAGAAGGGGGGAAAACAACAACAAACTCGCGTTCAAGAAAAAGGAGAATAAAGGAATCGCAGTTGCATTACAGGGAAATGGAAACTACGAAAAGCGTTCAAGGAGAGTAGGTTGATAATGCGTGAGATTGTAAACCACGAACAACTGAGATATCTTATGAAATAATGGGTATAAGAGGCTGTTTACAAACTTTCCAGCAGTAGTTGAGATGCAAGTTGATAAAAGAAATTTTTAACAGCTGCCAGTAAGCGTTGGTGGTATAACGGTTAGCATAGCTGCCTTCCAAGCAGTTGACCCGGGTTCGACTCCCGGCCAACGCAAGTGTTTTGCTTTTGTTAGACTCGATATTGTCTCACTTTGACAGATTTTTAGCAAGCGAAAAATATTTCGCGCTTATGGATTCGAAAAAAGGATAATTTAGAATAGTGAGAAGGAAATAAATTGAGAAAGGCGACTTTCATATGGGGTATAAAATTCTTTTTCAATTCGGTTCGGTTGAAAAGGATTTCCGATTTGTATGAAAATCAGAATGTATGAAGAAAACTTTAAGTATTCTCGTCTTCGTTATACAGCGCTTTATGGGGATATCGATCTTTGCTTTTTATAAAGTAAATTTTCTTCTTCATTCAAGCGTTGGTGGTATAACGGTTAGCATAGCTGCCTTCCAAGCAGTTGACCCGGGTTCGACTCCCGGCCAACGCATGTCACTTTTTTCTTAACCATCAGTTTTATTATCTTAAAGGTTGATATCTTGAAGAAGGATGATTAATGAAAAGTCATACATTTTTTCTTAATTTTAAAAAGAACAATTCAAATAGTATTTTGGTAACCTATTGAAAAATAAATATTTCCTTCCAAGGGATTTTCGTGCCCTCTTACGTCCGCATACATTTTTTTAAGCTTTTATTATCGTCTTTTTTCGACTGCGAAATAACTTTTAGAATCGCCAATGAAAATATACGAATTTAACCGTAGATCGAATAAAAGTTCAATACTGTCAATTAATAATTTTGAACTACAAAACAGAAGGGGGGAAAACAACAACAAACTCGCGTTCAAGAAAAAGGAGAATAAAGGAATCGCAGTTGCATTACAGGGAAATGGAAACTACGAAAAGCGTTCAAGGAGAGTAGGTTGATAATGCGTGAGATTGTAAACCACGAACAACTGAGATATCTTATGAAATAATGGGTATAAGAGGCTGTTTACAAACTTTCCAGCAGTAGTTGAGATGCAAGTTGATAAAAGAAATTTTTAACAGCTGCCAGTAAGCGTTGGTGGTATAACGGTTAGCATAGCTGCCTTCCAAGCAGTTGACCCGGGTTCGACTCCCGGCCAACGCAAGTGTTTTGCTTTTGTTAGACTCGATATTGTCTCACTTTGGCAGATTTTTAGCAAGCGAAAAATATTTCGCGCTTATCGATTCGAAAAAAGGATAATTTAGAATAGTGAGAAGGAAATAAATTGAGAAAGGCGACTTTCATATGGGGTATAAAATTCTTTTTCAATTCGGTTCGGTTGAAAAGGATTTCCGATTTGTATGAAAATCAGAATGTATGAAGAAAACTTTAAGTATTCTCGTCTTCGTTATACAGCGCTTTATGGGGATATCGATCTTTGCTTTTTATAAAGTAAATTTTCTTCTTCATTCAAGCGTTGGTGGTATAACGGTTAGCATAGCTGCCTTCCAAGCAGTTGACCCGGGTTCGACTCCCGGCCAACGCATGTCACTTTTTTCTTAACCATCAGTTTTATTATCTTAAAGGTTGATATCTTGAAGAAGGATGATTAATGAAAAGTCATACATTTTTTCTTAATTTTAAAAAGAACAATTCAAATAGTATTTTGGTAACCTATTGAAAAATAAATATTTCCTTCCAAGGGATTTTCGTGCCCTCTTACGTCCGCATACATTTTTTTAAGCTTTTATTATCGTCTTTTTTCGACTGCGAAATAACTTTTAGAATCGCCAATGAAAATATACGAATTTAACCGTAGATCGAATAAAAGTTCAATACTGTCAATTAATAATTTTGAACTACAAAACAGAAGGGGGGAAAACAACAACAAACTCGCGTTCAAGAAGAAGGAGAATAAAGGAATCGCAGTTGCATTACAGGGAAATGGAAACTACGAAAAGCGTTCAAGGAGAGTAGGTTGATAATGCGTGAGATTGTAAACCACGAACAATTGAGATATCTTATGAAATAATGGGTATAAGAGGCTGTTTACAAACTTTCCAGCAGTAGTTGAGATGCAAGTTGATAAAAGAAATTTTTAACAGCTGCCAGTAAGCGTTGGTGGTATAACGGTTAGCATAGCTGCCTTCCAAGCAGTTGACCCGGGTTCGACTCCCGGCCAACGCAAGTGTTTTGCTTTTGTTAGACTCGATATTGTCTCACTTTGGCAGATTTTTAGCAAGCGAAAAATATTTCGCGCTTATGGATTCGAAAAAAGAATAATTTAGAATAGTGAGAAGGAAATAAATTGAGGAAGGCGACTTTCATATGGGGTATAAAATTCTTTTTCAATTCGGTTCGGTTGAAAAGGATTTCCGATTTGTATGAAAATCAGAATGTATGAAGAAAACTTTAAGTATTCTCGTCTTCGTTATTCAAGCGTTGGTGGTATAACGGTTAGCATAGCTGCCTTCCAAGCAGTTGACCCGGGTTCGACTCCCGGCCAACGCATGTCACTTTTTTCTTAACCATCAGTTTTATTATCTTAAAGGTTGATATCTTGAAGAAGGATGATTAATGAAAAGTCATACATTTTTTCTTAATTTTAAAAAGAACAATTCAAATAGTATTTTGGTAACCTATTGAAAAATAAATATTTCCTTCCAAGGGATTTTCGTGCCCTCTTACGTCCGCATACATTTTTTTAAGCTTTTATTATCGTCTTTTTTCGACTGCGAAATAACTTTTAGAATCGCCAATGAAAATATACGAATTTAACCGTAGATCGAATAAAAGTTCAATACTGTCAATTAATAATTTTGAACTACAAAACAGAAGGGGGGAAAACAACAACAAACTCGCGTTCAAGAAGAAGGAGAATAAAGGAATCGCAGTTGCATTACAGGGAAATGGAAACTACGAAAAGCGTTCAAGGAGAGTAGGTTGATAATGCGTGAGATTGTAAACCACGAACAATTGAGATATCTTATGAAATAATGGGTATAAGAGGCTGTTTACAAACTTTCCAGCAGTAGTTGAGATGCAAGTTGATAAAAGAAATTTTTAACAGCTGCCAGTAAGCGTTGGTGGTATAACGGTTAGCATAGCTGCCTTCCAAGCAGTTGACCCTTGTTCGACTCCCGGCCAACGCAAGTGTTTTGCTTTTGTTAGACTCGATATTGTCTCACTTTGGCAGATTTTTAGCAAGCGAAAAATATTTCGCGCTTATGGATTCGAAAAAAGAATAATTTAGAATAGTGAGAAGGAAATAAATTGAGGAAGGCGACTTTCATATGGGGTATAAAATTCTTTTTCAATTCGGTTCGGTTGAAAAGGATTTCCGATTTGTATGAAAATCAGAATGTATGAAGAAAACTTTAAGTATTCTCGTCTTCGTTATACAGCGCTTTATGGGGATATCGATCTTTGCTTTTTATAAAGTAAATTTTCTTCTTCATTCAAGCGTTGGTGGTATAACGGTTAGCATAGCTGCCTTCCAAGCAGTTGACCCGGGTTCGACTCCCGGGCAACGCATGTCACTTTTTTCTTAACCATCAGTTTTATTATCTTAAAGGTTGATATCTTGAAGGAGGATGATTAATGAAAAGTCATACATTTTTTCTTAATTTTAAAAAGAACAATTCAAATAGTATTTTGGTAACCTATTGAAAAATAAATATTTCCTTCCAAGGGATTTTCGTGCCCTCTTACGTCCGCATACATTTTTTTAAGCTTTTATTATCGTCTTTTTTCGACTGCGAAATAACTTTTAGAATCGCCAATGAAAATATACGAATTTAACCGTAGATCGAATAAAAGTTCAATACTGTCAATTAATAATTTTGAACTACAAAACAGAAGGGGGGAAAACAACAACAAACTCGCGTTCAAGAAGAAGGAGAATAAAGGAATCGCAGTTGCATTACAGGGAAATGGAAACTATGAAAAGCGTTCAAGGAGAGTAGGTTGATAATGCGTGAGATTGTAAACCACGAACAATTGAGATATCTTATGAAATAATGGGTATAAGGGGCTGTTTACAAACTTTCCAGCAGTAGTTGAGATGCAAGTTGATAAAAGAAATTTTTAACAGCTGCCAGTAAGCGTTGGTGGTATAACGGTTAGCATAGCTGCCTTCCAAGCAGTTGACCCGGGTTCGACTCCCGGCCAACGCATGTCACTTTTTTCTTAACCATCAGTTTTATTATCTTAAAGGTTGATATCTTGAAGAAGGATGATTAATGAAAAGTCATACATTTTTTCTTAATTTTAAAAAGAACAATTCAAATAGTATTTTGGTAACCTATTGAAAAATAAATATTTCCTTCCAAGGGATTTTCGTGCCCTCTTACGTCCGCATACATTTTTTTAAGCTTTTATTATCGTCTTTTTTCGACTGCGAAATAACTTTTAGAATCGCCGATGAAAATATACGAATTTACATAATTGAGGTGTATAATGAGTTTTTTCGTTCTGACGTCAACATAATTAAGGTAATTGGTTCATAAATAAAACGAAAATGTATACATTTTTAACATACAAGCCACCATCAGTAGTTACGCCATTTTAGTAAATTCCGTCAAATTAAAAAATGATCCCCCAATCGCAGATGAAAATTCTAAAAAAATATATGTTTTAGTCGATTTTCATCAAGATCTTTTCTATAAAACATTTTCATGAAAATCTGTGATGTGATGAAAACGCCCATTGATCAATTTCATTTCAAAAGAGCCGTAGTAAAATGGATTTTCAATTTTCCACAAGCATTATTGAGTCGCCTTGCACACACACTGTTCCGAAATCACTGCCTTTAAAGGACATTTTTAAAACGTCGAAAATAAAGTAAAAAATATACACATTTGAGGCCTTAAATAGTTATTTAAAGGAAAAAGAAGACAAAAAAAGGTTTTTCTTTTTACTGAATCACTAGTGAAGAAGGCGTGTTGAGACACACCGCAACCAGTTTGATTGCATACAGAAACTTAACGGCGTTTCTAACATTCGCCTTTCAACTCCCTTTCTTCTGGCAAACAAACAGCGATGCGACCGAATCAATTAGCGGTTTTATTTCTACCCTGTTAAATATAAATCTGCACGAATTGTTTCTTTAGAACGCAACATAGTTACGGAACACGCTAGACAAATGTGCAAGTCCAAATTATAACAAAGAAATTAAAATAGAATTTTATTATAACAAAAGGAAAATAAAATGTGAATGAAAAGAATGACACTTTTAATGATGCTTGTACTGTTTCTAGTTCTTTTTTTCATTTTTGCCTTTTTTGATACAAACGTGTTTTTTCTTACCTATAGTGTGCTTATGGACACTTTTGTTAAAGCTGTGCAAAGAAATCGTGTCATCCTCTCACAGATTGTCAATTTATTCCGAATTTTCCGTTACTACAGTGTTTGTAAAGCTGTTGCATTCTTTATTTATGTTTGCTATTCTTTTATGTAAAAATAGAACATTGGTGAACTCTTTGTTCCTGACATAATTCGTGTTCAAAAAAATGAGCGTTGCCTAAAAAATGCTCTTTAAAAAGAATAGATTGTTGACTGTGTAAAACTAAGTGCAGGTGGGGCTGGGGGGTCAAAATTCACTGTATAACTTTTGAGTTACTATTTCCGACTAAGCTTGAAAAAACGCGCCATACAATATAATGCGTTCTTTCAATTTAACTTTCTGCGAAAGAATTCGGAAGACTTCGCAAACTTGCAATGATGCTATCCAAAATATAAAAAACGGCGCTATTTTATACAAATATAGCCAAATAAGGGATAATATTCATAACATGACAAGCCTTAATTTGATAATCATTTTGTTAAATTTGTTTTAGGCCCACGAACTGTTAGACTTTATAAATGACATAAAACTCTTATGAATGGCGAAATGACGCGTAAATTTAAACACAAATCACAAAAATAAGACTTCTTAGAGCAGGAGTGGCGAACCTTTATACACCAATGTGCCATTTTTTCCAAAAAATTGTTTAATGAGGTCATAGACGTGCCGTCAAATGATTTTACCTTCGTGATTATTGGGAAAATAATAATACTAAATACTATCAACTCAAAACTCTTTATTTACTATGGGAAAAAAATATACATTTTGCTATGTGTCAGTTATCAGCGTAATTCAACTTAAAGTAGCATCAGTGTGACTTCTGTTGTTGCAGATTAGATGACAAATAACTTCTATTAGGGTTATAAGATGTTAGTTTAAGCAGGACTGTTTTTTTTTTGTTAGTTATTTATTGTTCGCTTGTTTTTTATGGTTATTAATTGCTTTTTTAGCATTAATTGTTAAATTTTTTCATTAATAATTGTTTATTATTTTGCGTGTTTTTTGTGATTTTTAATTTAATTGTTACATATGCTTCATAGTGTAATAGCATTTGAGTAATAACAATTCATAGTGTGATAACAAATGTGATCGGTGGCGTGCCCAAAATATTGTGTCGGGTGCCATAAATGGCAAGCGTGCCATTGGTTCGCCATCCCTGTCCTAGAGTATTAAGCCTGTTCACACATCGCCTCGTAAGCATAACATAAGCGGAGGGATACAGCGGAACTTTTCTAAACTTCTTCTGGTTTTAGAAAGCTTGTTATTGTTTACATTCAGTCAACCATCCATCGGCACAAAACATGCCTTTTTAATATTGCGCCATGAATCCAAAATTTTTACACCTGTCATTCTTACAATATAAAAATTAGCTTGAGTTAAAAAATAAAAAAGGACACTACGAATAAGCAATATTCACTACAATTACTTATTTTGAAATACTGGGGTTAGTGGGTTGGGTTCGATCCTCGCGGTCGACAAAACAATTAGCGTAAATCTGCAGTGGAAGTCCTCTCGTTGCCCTCAGCCCTAAAAATTTAGTTAGGTGCTTGGCCATGATTGGGTAGTGTGTGATATTTTCTTGATATTTAAAATGTCCTGATTTTCTTTGATCTGTGGTCACTCTATTGTTTACACAAATAAACGAGAAAAGAAAGAAACGTCTAGCAATTTTGTAGAATATATCTATATATAGCCAGTAAATTAGCCGAATATCAAATCATTTTTGTTTCTTCACTTCTGCCAAGTCGTGAGATTAGGCGCCTGTTTTTGATCGCTTGAAAAATGCCCACTCTTATTCTGAATTTGTATATTTTTGATGCGAATTAAGTTTTTAATCTTGTAAAACATTATTGATGTTATCCTTAAAATATTTGAAAAAACTGAATAGTCTATAGCTTATTTAAAAACTGTGGCTAAGTCAATAAAAAAATTCCATTTTTTAAATTTCTCTGATTTTAAAATACAATTAAAAAATCAAATATCAGGCTTCTAAATTTGTTTACTATTTTACTCATTTCAGAGCTCACGGTATACCCGCAATCCGGTATATAAACACACAGACTCTTTATTTGATTAGATGTACAGATTATTTGTTGGCCTTCTCTAGTGACGACTTTCGTTATTAGATTAAGCAAAACACACTTTAGTAGTTCATCCCATCAAAATAAAGACTATGTTCAGTATCTTCTGGCATAATGTCGCTGTCTTTAAAATAATTAAAACTCATGATAGGCAACTCATAATATTTAAAATTTACCACGATCAAGCTACTTTCTCGTGTATTTATATCTTCAAGGAGCCGTAAGAAATCTACAATAAAAATGTACAGTATAGGTGCAGCTGTAATTGCCACCAAATTAACTCTAAAATGTGTTGTACTTACATAAGAGTATGTTCAATACCTATTAAAACTGCACCCATTGCCGTGATACCTATAACAAAAACTAAGCATCATTGGCGTAAATAATAGCATGGCGACTTTTAACAGCATCCCGTAAAGAATAAGTACCCTTTCTCCATTAATTTTGCTTAATACATAGCTTATTTTTTACTTCAATTAGTAACTATTACCAAAATTAATTATCACTGTTGTTAATAATAATATTGGCTTTTTCCCTCAACAAATTAGTACAATTTCTCCTATAATTTTGCTTTTCAATTCAATTTTTTTTTTTATAATTTCAATTACCGTTGATTTTAAATTATTTAGTTTTATAGTTACAAGTTTTAAAAACGTAACTATAAACGAAATAAACACGTGGTTTCAGATAAACCTTAAAAATATTAATCTGGTGACATATAGCTTGTCTATAGAAAAAACTCCCCTCGTCAAAAAGTCTAAGGCCGTCTGTTGCTATGGAAACAAGAAATAGCGCATTTCAAAGAGGTGAGTTTCTTTCCCCCCTGATTCCCTTTTTCTCACCGACTCGAGTCAAGAACTGTCTTAAATAATGACTCAACTCGGAACAGTTAAACCTTGTAACCATAGTCCCTGCCACAATTCTGGAGGAATGGCTAGGGGAGTTCTTTATATAGACAAACTAAAATCAGTTCATACCATCACTATCATGTTGATCATTCAGGTAACCAGGAATAACGATTAAAAAATAATTAAGTATTACAGAATGTGCAATAAACAACTTTTTTAGAGCTATAAGCTAACAAATATCACTGACGTTATAAATTTGATAAAACTTATTTTAAAACAATGGCTCCCACTAAACCAATGAGAAAATTTAAATCAAACAACAATATTCATTCAACTTTCATCTTTTCTATGTTTATTAAAGCTAGATTTTCTTTACCATATACATTTTATATACACAATCATAAGAATGCCAGACTTTGTGAAACATATAAAAAATATTCATTACCTGAGGAAATTAAACATTTAATAGACAGTAAGCTTGGCACAAATCATGATTTTTTTTAAAAAAGAATTAATCAAATAAAAAGTCTGGTTTATTTGCTTTAAATCGGATTTTCTTTTCATTTGAATTAGTTTTTTTTTTAATTCTTTTACATTTACCAACCAAAACATCTGATGTGATGTATTATTATTACTTGATATTATTAAAAAAATAATATCTTTACGAAAACTGTTAACATTTTTTACTGTAATAATTAATTATTAAAAATTATTCATTGGATAAATAAGATCATTTTCAAGCTTCACTTGCTATTGAATGAAGACTATTTCTAAATTGGATATTTAATAAGGATTAAAGTAGTTGAGATTAAAAAACCTAACTAAAAAATATATTTTTTGTTACTCTGGTGGGTATAATTATTAATGATTTTAACTTAATAAAAAAATTTAATTACAAACAAATAGAACAAAACAAATACTGCAAAACAAATATAAACAAAATAATTATAACAAATTTAATGGAAAATTATAATTTAAAAGTTTCATTGACTCCCTTATTGTTGTTTAGTCTCCTTTTTTCATATTTAGTTTATTTAGAAATATAATAATTTTATAAATATCCCTTCTATTTCTTCTAAAAAATCTTTATTATAAAGTAAACACTTTCTTTTTTTTAAAAAAAAAACTTCACTTAAAAAATTTATTTTTCAATCAAATTGTATAAAAAATATTTTATACTAAAATTAATAATTTAAGAAATCAGTTCATTTAAATCAATGCTTTATTTAATGAAATAATTAAAGGGATATGCATGTAAATATAATTTTCATATATATATATATATATATATTTCTTTGCAAAAAACCTTCAATATCACTGAAATCAGACTTTATAAATACTACACTCTAAAGACTTTATTTATTAACTATATTGTACAAAAAATATTTTATACTTAGCAATTTTTTATTAAAAAATCAGCTAGTCAAAATTGATGGCTTTTGAAAAAATCACAATTGATTAAAAATAAATTAATTATTATTTGTTTTTTAAAAAATCCAGAGATTTAAATCACAATTTTAATCATGATTTAAATCAAGTGATAATTTTGATAGAAAGCGCCAAAAAAAAGCTAGCACCCTGAGTAACTTTAGATCTCATGATCAGATTTTCAGCAACTAGGAATCTATCTTAATGATCTCAGAATCTAACCTTAACCAAAACCTAACCTTAATCAGAGCCTTAAATATGTTAAATAATTACAGCAAAGGATATTTTAAGCTACGAAATCAAACACACAAAAAAAAAAATACTTTCTTTAAATAAACATATTTTTTTTCAATAGATTCGGAAACAAAATATGGGGAAGACAGCAATTTGGAAAATAGGGTCCAAATAGTTACGGAATGTGAGTGGACAAAAGTCTAGGTCTTTTAAAGTAAGTTTCACAATCTATTTCTGCATAGCTCACCATATCTCTTCAAAAACTTTAAACACAATTGTAAAACTTGATTAACTAAAAAACTTAAAAAAACCTGATTTAAAACTTAAATTGTAAATATCTATAATTGTAAATATCTTAAAATTGCTAATATCTATAATTGTAAATATCTTAAAATTTTTAATATCTATAATTTTTCTACAATTTACTAATGGACAAAAAAAATTTGAACTGCAAGGAACACAAGTTTTTTAAATCGATTTAATGTATGTAATTCAAAAATACAAAATAGAAAATTTGAAGGGAATCAGTCAAATAGTTCTTAAGAAATTAAAATTTAAAAATATAACTTCAATGAGATGGCGAAATAAGCAAAAAGATACATTAAATTAAGGGATCTGACCTTTTGACAGCTTTCCTGTCTTTTTTATTGAAACCTTACTTTCCAGAGGCTACTCTCCCTGAAATATTGAGGGTTCAGAATCCAAATCCAACAACAAAAAAATTTATTTCTGTGTCTAATTGCATCACTTAAAATATCGTCTGCGTTGATCAACTAGCTTATTAAGAAAAAGCCCTCAAACAATAAAAATTGTGTCTTAGTACATGGAAATCCAATCAGCAGATCACAAGTTATTCAACTATTCACTTTTGTATTGGACATTAGACATGTCAAAGCATATTGAAATAGATATGAAGCTTTGTACTATTTTTACACTACAGTTATTTGTACTATTTTTATGCACACTATTAGCATAATGTATCCTAGGTACAGTTTAAGGCATTGCTTCCAAAAAAAAAGGAGAGAGGAGAAAAAAATTTTTATCATACTGAAATTTTTTTGTTTAGGTGTTTAGAATTAAGTTTGCATGAAATTGTGTTTATTATTTTGCATTACATGATTTCAGTAATAAAAGTTACCATAATTATATATATATATATATATATATATATATATATATATATATATATATATATTTTGTGCAAAATTAAATTAATTAACTGAACTGAGAGAAATTATTTAAGAAGAATGCCAAGTTATTAATTTGATTTAATTTTTTTTCAAAAATTAAAAAATAAAAACTTAGTTATTTTCAAAATGTAGATAAGTTAATAATCTTTTAATCCAATACTTTTGTTTAAATTTGTTATTAAACTTCAGAAATTAATTAATGCTTACATAAATTCAAAACGAAAATACAGTCATTATGTGACTGCTTCTAAACAAAATTAATCAGATGTTTCAAACCAATTGTTACAATTCTGCTTTCTATTAGATTTATTTAAATGATTCATAAGCTCAATACAGAGCTCAATTAATTTTCCAAAGTTAATTAAATTAACAGTATATAATTACCACAAAATCCAATGAATGACAAACATTTAATATTATAAAAAGAAATTGAAATAGCACTACAAATCAATTGGATTTTCAGGGGGAATTTTGGATTTTCAGGCCTCATTTCAGACATATTTGAAAACAAATTGTTAACAAATTGAACAAAAGTTGAAAATTTAAAATATAATATCAATAAAAAAAGCAAGTATATAGAGATCATTAAAAAGCAGGCATATAAATAAATACACAAGCATATTTTAATTTTTAAAAAAAATTAAAACCAACATAAAATATCATCCCACACTTAACCTACACAAAGACAAGAAGTAAGACAGTCTTTTCATAATGTATCCAATGTAGCACCATTAAAGATTCACATACCTTAAATACTAACAAGTGACACTATATATATATATATAATGATTTGCAAAAAGAGCTATATTTTGGCTTTGAACTAAATATCACAGAGAAACATTAAAATAATTCATAATATTTAGAGATGACTAAAAAATTACTGGATAAATCACAGAAAATATCGCAGTTAGTTTTCTTTATTGATATTACAGGTATTACTCATTCCATGCCATTCTCTAAGACAGCTGAAATAAAAGAAAGAAAACAATGGTCATTTTTTAATTTTAAATACAGAAAAAGCACAAAATGACAAATATGGCAATTAGCGCTCGTCAATGACAAAATGGTTACATTAAAGTTACAAAAATTTTACATTTATAATGAGTTAAAAAGTACTAACCTTCCGCCATTGTGACAAAAACATTTTATAAGGGAAATATATTCTTCCGCAGTTTAAGCAAGTAAAGTTATATGAGAAAGGGCAAAATGGATAACCTTTTTATTTATTTCTGGCATCAATACAAGAAAATTAAAAATGACATTGTTTCATCTTGCTTTCTTCCTCCAACCTTAATCCTTTATATTAAAGTAAATATGTGCAAAAAATCACTATCAAAATGACTTTCTTCCTCTCAAAAGAAGAGAATCTTTTGTTACTTACAGAAATCCTGCCACACACTTCAAACGGAAAATGTGGGTAATGTGCAAACCAGGCAATGCAAAAAGAACAACACTTCTAGCACTTTCCATAGAAAAGAAGCAGTTCCTGCTGTTAAAAAAAAAAAATTTCAAACAACTGTACCGTTTGTCAGAAACTATTCTATCATGCCTCCTTCACTGCTAACCATTGAAATAAACATTTAGTGTTATCGATGTCATCAAACACACTTCAATCTTTTTCAACATTAAATATGTGTATTTAATTACAGAGACAGGCTTGCTACAACAATAATTCTATCAAGTGAATCATTATTATAATGGACTTTTACTCCATGTTAAATAAAAAACTGCCTCCATAAAATAATGCATTTCATTATTCCCTTTTAGTTATACTATGGTAGAAAGAATTTATATTGGAAGTATAGAAACAAATCTTTTTTTCCTTTGTGCAGAAGATTGATTTGTCAGCCTTTGGTCACACAGCATATATAATTATGATAATCAAAGAATGGAATGACAAAGCTCTTGAAAGCAGTCACTGAGATTAAATAGAGTTCACAGGAAAAAGAGGAATAATTATCTGTATCAAAATATGCAGTCACAAATACTTTATTTTATTATAAAAGTTGAACAGCTAATTCATATAAGGATTGTTTCTACCCAAGATCAACAATGAAAATTTGTAATTTTCAATTCAACCTATAAGACAAGAGAACTTATGGATTAAACAATAGGATTGGCTAATTCCTCAAGGACTGGATGAACATAATCAACCCTAATTTAATCTCACACAGTTTTATCAATGACAAAGGGACTATAACAGATTATTCCTTTTCCTCTGGGTATATTTTACCTTTGAATGTGATTAATAAAATTCAAAAAAAAAATTTTTTTTTTTAGGGATTCATATAGATACAGAAGAAATATTCTTTTCACAAAGTAGAAAAAAGGTCCTTTCACAGACTTCACAAAAGCTTGATTCTTTAACCCTTGATTACACAGTAGAAATTAACACAATATTCAATTTTAAAACAATGGAATTTCACAATTCACAGGAAACTGACATTGAAATAAAATAGTGTTCACTGGTGAGGAGGAATTATCTGCATTGGACTTTGCAAAAGTGATTGATTTTATAATTAATCTCAAACAGCCATTCCTTGTATAGCAGTGTAGTCTTGTCAAATTCTCCCCAACTCAGAAGACAATGCAACATTTGAATTGTTTCAATCTTAAATTGGTCAAAATTCAAATTAGCCACAGCCATTACCTGGATTGAAACCTGGGTCACAGCATTAGAGAATTTCTAACTAAGACAATTTTATGTATGATACAAAACGCTCACAGAAATTTTGAAACTCAAGAAAAAGGACTATATTAACTTTGATTACATTTTATAAGCCTCGTTGAACAGCCGATCGAATTTCCAGTTTACGACTACTGGTATTCAACTCCATAGCCTTGTAATTTTGAACCCAACGCAGAAGACAAGGAAACTCCCAGATCAAGTATTGGGAGAAATTTGCCTTCATGAATACCTATCTGATAAAACTAACCCGCATTTGCATTACATGGAGAGGAAAACCACCCATGGTTAGTCTTAAGGTAAGGGGACTCTAACCCATGATCCGTCTACCACTGAAATTATATTATAGAAGCACTGTGGCCAGATCAAGCTTGGTGCAGAATTCGCATTGACCATAAACTTGACCTGTTTTATTCTATTTAAGTGATTTATTTAGTTATATCTTTTAATGCTGTTTTATTACTATTGCTTTATTGTTACCTTCTGGAATATAGTAGTTTTAATAAATTAAAACATTAAACATATTGTTTCTAAGCAATAATATCCTATCATACGTTTTATTTGTGGTTGTTAAAGGTTTCATAATAATTTTTTAATAATATGCAGATTCGGCAATAAGAAAACATAACTTCTAAGGGAAAATAAGAGAAGGTATTTTATTACTTTCATGAGATGAGACTGCAGATACCTTAAAATAACAACGATTTAATCTAAATTGAAATTAAATAAAAATAATGTTAATAAAGTAGAATACGAATGAAATTACTTTTTTCAAAAAGAAATAAAAATTAAATTAAAACAATCAATATATAATAACTTTAGTTGTTTAAAATATGGCTGTTTCTCTTTAATTAACAATTCCTGCATTCCTGATATTAGATCTTTCAATTAAATTTCATAATTTATTTTCATAAAATTTCTTTTTGAAATATTTTTTTATATTATTAATAACGTAGGTTAAGTATGCGCAAGACTATGAAACAGAATATATTGAAGTAAGTGTACCACCCATACTAAATCTCACAAAATTTTAATTGTAATTAATAAGGAATTAGGAATAACATAAAATAAGTATTAATTATATAAGATAAAATAAGTAAAGAGATATAACTAAACACACTTGACTGCATTATTTATTTAATTCAATTAGTTTGAAAAACGGTCATCTTCAACAAAACTAATTTAACAGAAGTTAAGTTAAGAACTGAAAAGTTAAGTATCAGCTTGATATATAGAGTTTTTTTATAACAAAATATGGCTGGTTACAAAATATTCTACTGCAGTTGTGTAATAATAAGACTTAATTTTTAAATTTAAAAAATAATTAGAACTTGGAGAGAACCGGTTTGTGAACAAAACCTTAAAATGAATATTTTACATTATTTTTAACAAGGGAAATATTAATAATTTGTGCTTTAGAAATGAAATAAAGAATTCATTTAAGTCTTAGAATAAACAATCATGGATATTTGTATAGATTCAAAAATGTTTTTGATTAGGACTATCCCTGTTACTATATTTGCCATTCTCTTAACATTAATTTGGTTAACCTTGTTACATGGAATCACAATGCAAAATTATTGTAAACCAATTCTTTTCTATTTAATGCATAATTATTTTTGTGAAATTTTAAAAATAAAATGATCATTGTTTTATTTAGACTTATAGTCAACTATCATTACATACATATTTAATTGTAGTTATTCTTATGCTTCATGACTCTACTTTTTCGAGTGATATTTTAGAATATATTTTTTTACTTTTTAGAACTGAACTGGTTATCTTGGAATCTCGATATCTTGAAATTTTTTCAGCATTCCCTCAACTTTGAGATATTGAGGTATACTGTATAATGCATAATCTAATAAAGAATATATAAAAAATACATAAATAAAGGAAATATAAAGTTAAGTATGTGTTTGATTTGTAGTCTATTTGTGGAATTATAAAGTAACAATCGGATTTTAACTTAGTCACATAAGGTTCAATACAAAGTATATTTCACATACAACTATTACAAATAAAAGAAGAACTCGCAGAGCTAGTTTTTAGAGTTATATTTTAGAACATATTTTCTACTTTTTTGAGCCCATTTAGTTCAGAACTTGTTATCTGGAAAACTCGCCATCTCGAAATTTTTCTAGCATCCCTTCAACTTTGCGATATCGAGAATATACTGTATAGTAAAAAAGATTTTGATGTCCGCTATTTTCCTGTGGTTTATGTCAACTTTTCTAAAATATACTTCCTTATGATATTACCTTTAGAGAACTTTTTTGGGTTCAGAGTAAATATTGATTTACATAAACCTTAAAAAAAAAGGAGATACTTCTCCAAGGTACATTTCCAAAGTTTTTCCTAGAACAGATCATCTCTAAATTAAGATTTTACTGCACAAAATGTACTATACCAAGTAGGAGGACATCAATTTTTTTTAAAGCCTAACTATGTCTCTACGTCATGTAAGAATAAAGATCTAAATTTTGAAAAAAAAAGTGGAAATGGCTGGTTTTTAGATTCGTCGATTCATTGAGACCTGCCTTAAACTGCTCACACCTTATTTTACAGGTCTGAATAAACTCAAAACATATTTCATTTTTATATTCAAACTTTATTTAAAAAGAATTTTTTTTAATTAACTTCAAAAATTTATTTTAAGAATTTTTCTTAAGGTTCTGTCATCACATTAAATAATGCTCCTTAGCAAATAACAAGTTTTTTTATAACTGCTGAAAGATTGTAACAGTTATTAGTGATTATTAGATTAAGATTTGCTTATCTTTAGCCAGTATCTCCACTAATAATAATGAAACTGGTGCAAAATGTCAATATAAAGAAAAATCATAGTTTAGTGAAAATCAAAAAAGTTTGCAGTTTAATTTTTTATTGTTCAAAAAGTTATTCCAATGTTGCACAGTCAGGGCTTGCAAAAATTGCAAAATAAAAATGATAAATTCAGTGATTTTAATAATTTTCCTGCCGAATTGGAAATTTTCAACAAAAGTTTAATATTATGTAAATAAATATTAAGGTCTTTGTCTATTTTAAAGCCCAGATAATTCTAAACTGCAAAATGGAATATTATGTTTAAAATCAGAATTGAGCTTCTAGTTTAAATCACAGGCCTTGCAGTCGGCAAAAGAAAAAATCAGGATACTTTTCAAAAATATCAGGACAGCATATTTTTAGGAACAGTATACACAAACCAGACTACTTTTGAAAAAGGGAAATTAAAAAAAAGTTTAATTTTTCATATTTAAGGATAATAGAGATATTTATCACAAAAAAATTTTAAAATATGTACTTTTTATTTCAGAATTACTTTCTCTTCTGGGGGATGGATGAGTTTTGACAGTTTTCAGTTAATGAACAATACACTACACTATAATAATAAAATAGACGCTTTCAGTTTTTGATATTTTTTTGAATTTCCGAAGAAATACTTAGAGGACCATTTTGTAACTTTAGAAGTGTTTAATTCATGTGAATTTTCATATACAGTTATTATCTCGAATTTCGATACCTCGAAAACCTTATTATGTTAAAAAAATACTTTCCCCCTTGGCATTACATATCCACCTAATGTTAATTTAAATTCCTATGAGGAAAGGTTTCTTCTTAAAACCTTGCTATGTCAAATATTTTTACAAAATGGGAAATGAATTTTTTCACAAAAATCAGAATGAAAGTTAATTGTAAGTCAATTTTTTTCTATTTAATGTATAATTATTTTTGTCTTACTTTTAAAAATAAAATAATCATTGTTGTATTTAGACTTATAGTCAACTATCATTACATACATAATTATTCAAAGCTATTCTAGTATTTCATGACTCTACTTTTCAGAGAATATATCTTTCTACTTCTTAGAACCTCTCGAAAACTCGGTAGACAAAATTTTTTTTAGCGTTTCTTCAACATCGAGAGTATACTATATTGCATTAAGTTTAAAGCTTACAGAGGTTTGAGAAATTGACAATAAATTACGAAAGAATACACATCTTTTTGAACACCCTACAAATATGCCAACTTGCTCCGGACAGCGAATAAATATTTTTGAGTGGTAGTTCATCAATTGTGATTCTTGGTTTAATGGATTCAATTTATTAGGTTTTTATTTACCACTATTTCTAAATAATTCGATGGCTTATAAAATTCGATACTTTGTTATAATGTAAGCAAAGTAGGGCAAATATTTGCCAATTTTAGTTTATAGCTCCTTACCGTTTTTTAAATTATTTAGTCGCGTCCGGAGCAGTTGGCATCTCTGACCCTAGGCCAGATAATAAAGCAATAAATTTATAACTTGTATCAATTACTTAGGTTATTATTTAAAATAACTGCATCAAATTTCGTAAATAAAGCTTAAATATTTATGGAGATATGAACATTTTCATAAAAAGCTAATTTTTTTGTCTTTTTTTTAAACGTTAAAAATAAACAGTAAGATTGAACAAAATTTTTGGAGCAATTTAAAATTATTTAAAAAATTGCTTTAAAATGTGAAATAAATTTGTTAAAAAAAATACGTAAGACATGAATATTTACAGTAGTTCCTTCATACTGCACATGCACAGAAAAAATTTTGATTTAAATATCTTAAAAATGTAAAAAAGTGTCAAGCAATTTTCTAAGTAGTTTTTGTACTTATTGAAAAAAAGCTTAAAATGTACCTTACTAACTTACCCTACCAAGCTTATAATAACCCTATAGCAAGAACAAAACAAAATATGTGGAAAAAATCTTTTAGTTATGAGGTTTTTTTTTTTTTTAAAGAATACAGGAAAAGAAAATTGCTTAAAACTTTTTACGCTTTAAAGATATTTTCCATTAGTTGTCAAATACGATTCACTACCAAATTATGAAAAAGTTATTTTAACTTCCAATCACGTATTTGATTAATGACTTTAGTTATATTTCAATGTGAGTTAAGAGGAAAACGTGAAAGTTCTTTGCGTAGTGAAATGATGTAGGATAATATAGGGAGAGGGGAATGGAACTGGAGTATACAGGAAGTAAAAGTGGCTCGTCTAAACACGAAAGTGGAAAACAAGAATGAGGGCTTTATGTGCATGAAAAGAGATGAAAATCTGCATTCGTAAAAACAAGGGACCTTCTGAAAACACAAAAGTCGGGAATATCAGAACAACAAAAATTTTCTTGGGACTATCATGACAGCTAAAAGTCCTCCACAAACGCAAATTTTCTCACAATACTTGATCCAGGAGTTCCCTTGTCTTTTGGATTGGATTCAAAATTACAAGACTACAAAGTTGAATATCAGTAGGCGTAAACCCGAAAATTGGGTCGGCTGTTCGACGACGGTTACAAAATATAAAAATAAAAAGCCCACAGTTCTCATCCTCCCCAATGAGCATGGCATTCATTTTATTGATCCTGGAGAAATGAATAACTTGACTGACTAAGACAGGTACACAGCCAAACTGGGAATTAAATCTAGGTCAGAAACTTCATCAAAAGTATGGTTGGTTCAAGGGATGGTTTCTGTCGAAGATCAGAAATCTTAAAATGTAGATTCTAACATTTTTTATAAATAAAAAAAGAATCAACAATTTAAATTTAGTTAAGTTAAGCTAAGAACGTTAAAATATTTAGCCAAAGGAAGAAATTTCACACATTTTTTTTTTAAAGAGAAATATTGTAACTGAATACGATTTTAATATCATTCCTCTCAAAAATCAGACAAAATGAGGCATCCATGAGCTTCATAGTCAAACCTCCAGACCACAAGAGTACTGCAGGTAATATTTAAATAGGTATAACACAGAAAATATTTTTAATTCCTGCATTGCAATGAGTGCTTGCGTCATGTCCTGGCATTCCTTGGGAACAACTATGCTCAGTTACAGATATGGTAGGTAATCTATACAGTCAGTTCTGTGTCTTTAAAATGTTCAAGTTCAACAAATCGCTAGCCATGTATGAGATATGGTCATGATGCGCTTTTAGTCAGCAAAAACCCGATCTGTTGTATACATTCACTGGTAAATTTGTGAAGTTAACGAAGCTTCCTACCAGCATGCTGAAAGGAAGTTTTGCTACTTCCTGACAATGACTCTCTCCACAGCTCAGTCCCGAGCTACCCTAAATAACTTTTGGTTTCATGCTTGGATTTTCACATTCAATGATAAAATCCTAATGGTTTGAGAGGAAAGCTTAAACATACTATTTAATAGATGAAAATGATAATTTAAGCTACAAAAAATATAATTTTTTGACAGATTTTCAACCTTTTAATTATAGGAGTATCATCCTGCAAAATACAGTTCCAAGCAATAGTCTAGTCAAGAGAGCAGTCAAAAATTTCATCTCCATAATATTTTTTTCTCATAATAACTCTGAATCTAACTTTGTCCCTTTAAGACTTAATAAGTTTTTACATTTGACAACGAAATTGATTTTTCACTAAGATAATTTTTGCCAAAAATAATTTCAAATAATTTAATATATTTCCTTATTTTACTTCTTAATATTTGAAAATTATTGGATTACAAAAGATTAAAGAGTTTATATTTTCTCAGACTACATAATTATAAACAACAAGATAAAAAAAAAAAAATTTAACCAAACTAATTGCAATTTTCCAGAGATATATAAAAAATCCCAAAATTTGAATTTAACCTTTATTTCTCATAAACTATTCAATCAATTTCATTTGAATTTCAGAATTAAAATTGTCTAAATTTTATCTTCGAAAACTTTGTTCAAATTTTAGTAAAGTAACAAAAATCCTTTATTACACCTTGTAATAAAATTTTTTTTTCATCACCATCGCTTTGATAAAGAACAATAATTAATAAAAATTATTTTTCAAACAAAATTATCTTAAGGTAAACGATAAAAATTATTTAGATTTGCACAATCAGACATTGTATATGTGCAAAAAGTGAAATTAGCCATTAGGAGCAAACAATTTCCACTTATCTCATAATGAAACCATACGGGCCATATTTTTTCAGATTGTGGCCACTTACTATAATTAAAAGATCAAAAATGAGAACAATGAATTTTAAGAAATAAAAAAGAATACTAAATTAGAAACACACCATCTGCTGTAAATTCTTCAAATTTTATTCCAAATCAAACAACTTCTTTTTAATTCGTTGAGGCTGAAAATAAATGACACGAATAAAAACCTCATAGTAGTCATAAATGAAATGTTGAAATTTGTACATCAATCACAAACAAAACATTTTTTTAACTGCATTATCTTTAAAGTAATATAAAATTTTACAGCAATTTATATAATGCTATTTCCTTTAAAAAAAATTTTTTTTTTTTTTTTTTTTTTTAAAAAGAATGATAAAGGAAGGTGCATAAGAATGAGTGATTCTTTAGGAGTGAAATAGGTTAACAATATTTTTAGTTAAGAATAAGGTAAAAAAATGTACACGCTTTAAAAAATGCTAAAAAGATGCATTTTTTTTTTAAAAATGTAAATAAAAAGTTTTTTTTCTTCTCAAATTTTAAAAAAAAAATGGTGTCAGTTTTAAAGAGATTGAAAATAACGTTTGGAGCATAAATGACTGTCCGAATCTTGTTACGTGAATGTCGACTTTGTGTAGAGGGTTCATTATGGTTTACTCACAGGGAATAAAAAACATGCCTGTAACGAGGACAGGTTTTTGAAAACTATTACTTGCTCCATTTTTGCATTTCAAATATACACTTTACACAAATTTAAAAATTACTTAATCAAATTTATTAAAATATAAACAAATTAAAAATAAACGTATATTATGATATAATGTTCTTGGTACATTTATACTGGGGATGCACAAACAGTTTGACGAATGAGTCACAAAAACTAGAAAATACCACACTAATATCCAAGCTAGATAACGTAAAGTCAGAATCATATAAATGTAGGGCGCACTTAGATACCATTTAATAGTAAAATATATTACTCATACAGTCAGTAACTCATTTACTTAAAAATAAATATACGTATTTGATGTAAATAAATCTAAAAAATAGAGGAACAAGATTGAAAAGCAATTTACAAACAAATACAAGAGAGTACTGAGAAAATTGATTTTTTATTTACCTCAAAAAATTAACATTTACAATTATTCAGAAAACAAAACTACTAACTGTACAGTAAAAACAAAACAAGTATTTTTATTTAATTTAAAATATTGATGACAGCATCAACCAAAAAAATATTCAAGTTCAATTAGAAAATAAAAATATTTTAATATCAAAGATCAAAAGAAGGTGGCGCAATAATTTTTAGATAAATTATAATAACCTATAAGTTGTTAAAATTTATTTTGATAAAACTTGTCATGTTATTTCTTTTGAAATTTATGTTGCATATTTTATTGTATGTTGAATCATAATTATAATCATGTTAAAACAATAAATTTTAAGCTCTAATCACTATAGTGGCAACACGCCTCTTTTTAGGAATATTGTGACAACACTGAGAGGCAAAAACACTTTTTAGTTAGCAATGCTGCTTACACTCTGACAGATTAGGTTAGGTTTGGGTGAGGGGCAAAGCTGCTAACTTTTTGATTTTCGATTGGAGCCCAAAATAAAGCGTTTGATTGTTAGATTTCTTTGATAATTTGATTTTCCTTGTAAAGTTACAAAAAAAAAAAAAAAAAAAGCTAGCGCAGGTGTTAAAATGCTCCTTTGAGCAAGGTGTTCATTGAAAAGGGATATTGCCCATTTGGATCTAAAAAAATTAGAGATCTTGTTCTGCAAGATTTTAGTTAACTCAGATAAACGACATTGCATAATCGACTTTTTTTCAAATCAGTTTTAGATTGCCAAAAGGTCCAATAACCAGCACAAATTCCCCATCACTTTCTTTGAATTTTGAAATTTATACATTTATTTTATAACTCAACTATGTATATTTGATAGACGCTGATGGACACAATTGGTGTGCATACAGAGCAAGGTGCATGTTAAATTTGTCATGGCTGAAAGTTAGTTGTGGAGTGAAAGTTTGAAGAGAGGCATGTCAGCACTGCCAGAGTAAAAATTATGTGGTATTCCCTACCACAGCTGTTAAAAGATAGAGCTCTAAAAATAGGGTCAGGTGCTTGGCCAGCTCTGGGTGATGTGTATATATATTTAATCTACAAGATTCTGAACTTTAGAATAATAAGACGGTTAGAAATTGAAACTCTCTTAAATACTTAAAAGTTCTTCATAAATGTAAAAATGACTTAAAAATTCAAATTGAATTAACTATATAAAAACGTGTTTAAGACTGAGAAGAAAAATTGTGGAATTTAAATGTTTATTTGAATAACGAAAAGATTTCGCTAATTGTAGTAATTTCTTTTTTATTAACTTAAAGATTGCTTTTGAATTTAAAAGAATGCTTTTGAGTTTAAAAGATTTTGAATATATTTCTCTTTCATATTCATCATGGAAATTGCAGGTGTTTTAATAGCAAGCTTGTTCTCAGTGAGTACTTGAGCATTTATTTAAGTGACTAATAATTTTATGTCTCTACAATGAATTTCAAAAGGCAAAAACTTAATTCTATTCTATTTGCTTACACTATATTCATCATCATAGCTGGCCAGACTACCCATTATGGGTCAAAGCATTCCTTTGAAGATTTCTCCATAATGACTATCTTTATCTTTGATATCCAATTCTTTTCATTAATTGCAAGAAAATCAGACCCCACCGAATCAGCCAATCTCAACAGCAGCCTTCCTCGTTTACACTACATTAATAATTCCAAAATCTTCAGATTTTTTTATATAATAATACGGAGGATTTTATTCAAAATTTTAAACTCTTCAGGATGCTTAGTTTGATGTATTCAACCTATTTTTTACACTTAATTAAGATTTGATAATGGCATTCACCATTTAAAAACAAATGGATCCCATAATTGCAAAATTTGAATAATTCAATTGAAATTATAATTTTTATAATCTCTTTTCAATGCTGAAAATTTCCACTTTTTTTCATACCATTTTGTAAATACAAATTTATAAAACATATCATAATACATTAATACTTAAGACGGTTTAGTTTGTTCTATTGAAAACTGTTAAGATTTTGGAGTAGATCATGGGCAGAAAGTGTGCCCTCAAGTTAAAGAGAGAAAGCTTTAACAGGGTTCCCACTCTATGATGAGATTGAAATTCAAGGACTTTCCAGGACTTTTCAAGGACCTCAACAAAATTTTCAAGGACCTTAATCTAAAACCAATTTTAAAAATTATTCTCTTCTATTTTACTAGAAGCAACAATGCTTGTTGTGGCAATAATTAATTTCAAATATAATACCCAAATGCTTTGCCTATATAGAGAGAAGAGAGTATATGTATTATGGGCTAAAATTTATATTTTTTTAAAAACAACCCTACTGGTTTTACATATTAATTCACAAAATCATTTTCAGCACAATCTATAACAAATGGTAATGAGGTGTTAATGGTGAAATCCTTTAATCCTGTGTATTTCCATGTGAAGGCTGCATGAAAGACAGAGCTAAATCTTAGGTATTTCATATTCCATGACTATTCCATAACCCCCTCCTCTCCTCTATTAAACATAGTTTCTGAAATTATTCATCCATAAGTTACACAACCTTCTCTAAATATTACGCAGCAACAATTCTTTCTGAAAATAAAAATTAGAAGGAACATATCCCATTTTCACCATGTTTAAAAGCATTATTCGTTATGTGTAATCCACAACTGCCAATGAATATGACCTGGTGGGAATATTTCTCTTTTAATTCACACTGAAGCTTCTAATAGAATTTCCAATTGACGTATGGTTCATCCATGGATAATTGAAGTATTTTAGAGAGCTTTTAACCATCATCCATGCATTTGTAAAAAGAGGACAAAATATTTTCTGCAGTTCCATGACCCATAAATTGGGAGGTAAGATACTTGGTGCAAATTTTATTATCAATTCCTTACCATAATGTCCATCTGCTTAGATTGTAGAGACTGATTTAACGTCTCATCAAAGAGTACAGTGCAGCAATCAACATTCTTCAGCTCATTTATAAGAATCCCTTTGAAGTATAGTGCCAATCCAAAGGAGCCCAAATAGGCTCACTTTGTGGCACTACAAAAAATTGTCTCGCTATACAGCTATTAGCAAACATTTTGTAGAACAATTTACTAATCCCTTCACAGGAGTTACATGAATAATTACTAGTGATGCACTTCAGACTCCAGAGAATTTCAGCATCAAGCACATTCCTTTTGACCAGATAAGAAGACAATGTTACCTCGGCCACTAAAGTTTCTGTTTCACATGGGGCACACGATGTTGAAGAAGTATTTACACCAGATGAATTAGATGTTGATGTCTTTGGAAAAAGAGAACTCAGGGCATGAGACTGCTTTTTTGTTTTACCTTTCTTTCATGTGTGATTTCAGAGCAGATTCTTCCATTTTAGCGTTATCGATCTCCTTCATGCATAATCGGCACTTGGCACTGAACTTCTTTTCGGGCATCGATAAAATCCATTCTTTATAAGCTTGATTATCCATCCATTGGGGATTAAAATAGCACTTCCTAGGCATAACTAGTCTAAAATACATAACACAAATACGAAGCCGTGCCTTTGCGAATACGCTTTACAATAAAGTTTTGAAATGATGCAAACGTAAGGACAAGTGTGGATGGTAAAACGGCAAATTTATTGAAAACTACAAGGTACATATTGTTACGAAATTCGTGAGTATTCCAGTTTCGATAAGAAAAAGAAGATTTAAGCATATGCGACAGAAGATGAAGTTGAGTCTCGCCCCGAACGCATCGATTGTCTGGAGTGCTCCGCGCGCTTAGCAGACACCAAGACGCTAGGTCCGGTTAGAAACAGTGGCGTTAAAAACCACGTGAGAGAGCTCGGGAACAAAACAGAAAGAACGAGAAAGATCCGCGGGTGTTTTATAAAAAGGGCCGTCTGCAGTATTCGACAAATTCAAGGACCTATCAAGTTTTTCAAGGACCTAAGACGTTTTTCAAGCACTTTCAAGGACCTAAATTTAGCAAAAAATAATTCAAGGACTTTCAAGGACTCTCAAGGACCGTGGGAACCCTGTTTAATGTCAAGAGATAACTATCAAGATAAAAAAAGAGATAGTTTAAAACTTGAAAAATAACTTTTAGGTTAAGAGGCAACTTGATGAATATATTCAGTACACTTCCTCATATAAAATAAAGAGATATATTTTCAGCAACAAATATTTTTTACCTAAAAATAGTTTGTTTAATTCAGTTATTTGGATTGAAAATTTAAATTCGATTAGAGAAATTTTAAAACACATTGCAGATCTATTTAAAATAGTCTATTAATCATTACTGACTATTTAGAAACATTTTAAAGATGTCAGTTTTTGTGAACACTTGAATTTTCTGGTTTCACTTCACGACATACACAAAATAAACATCACCCAATCACAGAAAACATTTTTTCAACTCCCTGACGGAATGTCCTGAATGTTATTGGTAGATGATTTTTCATCAGGCAAATGTGTGAGGTTACCACAACATTCTACAGAACAAGTTGCATTTTCATCAGGTTGATCAGAAAGAGTCATACCAGCCAGATTCAGAGAGTCAACAGAGGCAGCATCTAGGTTATCACGGACACCGGCCACTCCTTTTTTGGGTATAGAAACTAAATCTCTTTTGATGCGCCTCTTCCTAGAAGGGTCACATCGTCTGAATTGCAGCTCCTTTGGGAAATCAATTACATAAAGAAATCCAGCAATAAGAACCTCACATCTAAAACAAAAACAAAAAAAATTATGCTTCTGCTTAAATAGTTACAGTTTTAGAGATATTTTTTTAACAGACGTAAAATTACAAAAGTCCCAACTTTCCAAAATAGCTATCTGTAATCAGAAACACAATAACATGGAAACTTGTGTACAGTTAATGTTTACGAAATTCACAGGAATGATGAGAATATGTTACCGTGAATGATCAAAATCAAGAAATTTGTGGACTTTCACCGGTGAATGTCAACAATCACATAGTCGTTTTGGCGAATGTCCGAAATATTTGTAATATCCGATTTAATATTAATTTATTCGTTCATATTATTATATTTATTCAATATTTTAATATCTGTTGAGTATAGATTAGAAGAAACATCAGTGTTCGAAGTACCGGTTAAATGCATACAGTGGCACTTGATCTTAAGGAAATATTGATGTAGGGCATACCGGGCAGTGGCACTGAACCTCAAAAAACATCAGAGTAGAGCACACCGGGAAAATGTATACCGGGCAGTGGCACTAAACTAGTATATATTTCGTACATTTACCAAAGCGACTATGTGATTATCAACATTCATTGGTGGAAGTCAACAGCCACCCATTTCGATCATTCACAGTAACATATATAATACTTAGTTTCAAATAGGAATAAAATATTAATACAATTTAGCATGAATTTACTATTAAACAAACAAAAGCATCACTTAGATAAAGGTACTAAATTAAAAATTATATAATATTAAAACTTTATACTTCGTTAATGAAATGTTAAAATTAAACTGACTGCATAAAATCAATATTCTAGTTTTTGGTTAAATAAGAACTTGTTCTCAATGCCTTTTTCTCATCTTGCACTTGAACTATTAAAAATTTTTGCACACAGAATTTCATACAACTAATGGAAAAATAAAAATTTTGCCTTACTTTTTTTCTTTATTAGACCATTTTGAAATATAATAATTTACATACAACTCCTTTCATTATTTCTTTAGACAAAACTTTCAGTATCATTGAAATCTGACTATGAAAAAAATCACAACTTAAAGAATATATTCATTAATAATGCATAAGAATATTATCAACTTAATGATTTATTTTTAAAAAAAGCAATTAGTTTAATCATGATTTAAATCATGGCAACATTGCTTGTGTCATTTCTTTTTCTATTTTTAAATAAAAGTTATTAGTTTTATTTTAGTATTTTCTCAACAACTCAATAGGAATCGAACCCCAACCATGTATTATTCAATTAGTAGAAGCTTAATAATTTGTTCTGAAAAGTCAAATATTATTCACATAGAGCTAATGGAAAATTAATAGTAAGTCAAATAATATTAAATATTAATTAGTAAATTAATACTTATTTAAATGTTTAAAAATAATAAATCATTTTAATTTTTTAAGCATACTAAGTAATTTTAAAACATCCCTAGCAGCAAAATATCTTGACTCAATAAGGACTCAAAGGGCCGTTATTTTTCCGATATCGGTCCTATATAGAATTATCTGATTCACCCGATATTTCATATTCATTTTTCAGCCAACATAGGCTCTATATTGGCCCCCATAAAGGCCGATATTGGCCCTACATAGCACCCATATTAAAAATCTAGACATCCCAATATGGGTCCCTAGGTGCATGTTCACATAGGCGCCATACTGAACCGATTTTGAGCCAAACTGGAGTAGAGATAAAATCATTGCTAGGGATTGATCATTCATCATGCATATTCTTAAACTAAAAGAGAATCATACTGCTCTTCTCCCTCCTTGTATGCAGCTTCAATTTCAAAACTAGTTCGATCATCATACTGCCACCAACCATTTCTGCCTTCATAAAACCATTGATAGGAACCCTCAAATGCTACTTTTGATGGCGTGTTCTCAATTAACTGAGGATTATCCAAATAATTAGAGGGAATTTCCTAAAAATTTAAATACTTCATCAAGAACTTTATATATATATATATATATATATATATATATATATATATATATATATATATATATATATATATATATATATATATATATACACACACATTACCAATTATAAAGGATAAACCAATTTTTTTAAAAAAATAAACAATTTTGTTTTCTGATTAGGTTGGCATTTTATTTCATATCATAAAAATTAATTAGCTTTAAAAATTGAGAAATTGTTTGTTTATTTGAGAAGCTTTTTTCTTGTTAATTTTGTCTTTTTTAACATTAAAATAAAAAAAACATAAATTATACTGAAATTAAATATCTTAAAATATACCATTTTCATATTATAAAAAATTTTAAGATACGATTTAAACCTATACGATTTTTTTGATATCATTAATAATTTTATTAAATCATTAATAATTTTATTAATATTATAAAATAGGGGTGCACAACCTTTTTGAGTGAAGGGCCACCTGCACATCAGGTTTACCAACGGAGAGCCTAAGCCATATTTTGACATACTGAATAAAACCACTGTAGTATAAAATGAGATTTAACATTTATTTGCTAATATACTTCAGGATCAAAAAACCATTTAGATATACAATAATATTAGCACAAAGAAAGCGTGTAAGAAATTGATTAGTTATATGTGTGACTCAACTTTGAGGCTCATAATAATATTGTATTAAAAATATCAAGATTTTCAAAACCATGTGAAAACACAAAGTAAAAATTGCTGAAAAATAACTTTTGACTCAAGATGAAATCGGCACAAATTAAGCATGTCCAAATTAGATTTAAAGTGCAATTCATAACTTATGAGTCATAATAGTGTAATAAATGCATCTGGACTTAAAAAACCATCTTGAAATAAGTACAAAAAATAAGTACATCACTCAAATTTATGTTTTAATTGGAAAAAATAAAGCAAGTCAAAAAGAGATTGAAATTCGGGCATTTGTGAATTGAACCAGTTTTAAAAAAAAAACTGATCAATAATTAAATCAATAATTTAAAACTGATCAATAATTGATTCCATAACAATAACCACCGAAAAAGCTGTGGAGAAACAGGAGAGATTTCCAATAAAATCTGTGCAAATTGAAAGCTTCAAAAAATTACTATGCAAATGTGTGATTCAAAATTTTCAACATTTTCTTATTTTTTAAAAAGTGTTTAGATGCTTTAGCAGATCGCACATCAGTTGACAGTCAGCAGGGTGAGCATCCCTATCACAAAGTCCCTATCGTCATACTGTTTTCTGATTTTCATGATCTCATTTTTGTTCCCAGGCAAAGTCATTTTGCAACATAAGTTACCCATGGAAGAAAAAGCTTTTAGGGCTCTTAAAAATAAAAACCAAAAATATTCACCTTTAAGTATGCTATACACACCAATGAACAGCTGAAAAGATAAAGGTTCTAAGTGACTTTTAAATGAGCTTGAGTAAAATTGATTTAAAATTTATATGTTAAGCGTAGAAAAGAAAATCACACTTTGTCTTTAATTTATACTTGACAGTTTACAATTCCAAAATCTAAAAATCCATAAAGCTCATTTAAACTACAAAAAGCAAGGCATTTTAAGATTACTTATCTACTGTATATTGCCAAATGCACTATTTTCGAAAAAGAAAAAAAAAATTTTGTACTTGGCACCTTCACTCATTTCTAAGAAATTTAAAGACTTCTAAAAAAAAATGAATGTTTGCAGTTAAAAAAGACTAAAAAGAGAAGTTTTCCCAAAAAAATCTCAATTTTTTAAAAAAAAAAGTCACTGAAAACCTTCAAACACTTCATTAAATGAGAATCCTGAAATTGAAGCAGAAATTTTGAAACTGTTATATATTTGCAAAAATTCTTCAGCTAAAAATAAAAGGTCCAGCTTATGCATTTTGGGAACCATTTCTAAAATATAGACTGTAACATTAACAGTTCAATATTTTAAACGCTTACCTGTCGGCACATGGCACACCGCTTACTTTGATGAGTGACTCCTTTTACACATAAAAAGCAAAATACATGGCGACAAGGTAACATAACCGGCTGTACGCATGGCTGGAGGCATACAGCACATTCAATTTTATTTACAGTCTCTAATGCTGGAATAAAGATGGCATTTAGTTTAAAAATGTCTAAAGCAATGACTTAAATATGCATGATAAATAAAAAAAATATGAATAAAAGGGCAAAATCTTTTATGCAATTTTAAAAATAAAGAACCACAAAATTCATTATTCTGCTATTAAAACAAATCAAATTACATACATGATCTCAAAAAAAATATTTAGAAAATTAATAACAGTTAGTAAAAGATAATAAATTAGTATTGTAATCAGAATGTTATCATTTTAATAAAAATATCAAAATGAGATTTTATAATTTAAACTGTGCGGATATGAATCTTGTTATTTTATTTTAAAATTGAGTTAATACAAATTGTTGATGTTTGATTTAAAAATTCTGTGGACACAAATCCCGATGTTTAACTTTGAAATCGCATTATTATGAATTCCAATGCATAATTTCTAAGTCACTTGGACACAAATTATAATCTTTTCTTTTAAATCAAGCAAATACGAATCTCAATATTTAATTAAGAAATTGCCTAAATACGAACATCACTGTTAGATTTTAACATCGCGTGAATACGAATTTCAATGTATAATCTCCAAGTCACTTGAACACGAATCATAATCAGAGCTTTTAAATCCTATGAATAACTAAACAGGGTCCTAAATTAGAATCACTTTGTGATTTTGAATCATGTGAACACGAATCAAGTGAATGTAATTTTAAATCATGTTTGCATCGGTATGAAAAAGCGTAAAAAGTAATTTTTTTCCCTCAGGAATTCAAGAAAAATTTTACACACACAGATTTTTTTATTCATTATTAGTATAAGTAGGAAAAAAAACAACAAAAAAAACAGAAAAACTCATCCCTGAAAGTCGAATACAACTGATGTAATCACGAGAAAAGTGCAGCTGCACAAAGCAGAATTAAAATTCTCATATCAATCACTGCCACAGTGGCCTGTGCGCCAGAATAAAGGACTCTTAACGAATTTTTTTTTCTTCTTTTCTAATAACATAAAAAAATTTCCACAAGGGTGACATATTTTCTGCGAACCGCCTTTATGCGTTAATGTATATTATACATATTTGTATCTTAATGAGTAAAAATAATTCTAAAATCAAATTCATACTAAAAAAATGCAACAAAAGGAACAAAGTAATCTTTAATAAAGATTACTCATAAAATTATATATATTACTTTATAAAGATTCTTTATAAATAAATATTCTTAGAAAGTGAACACTTACAACTATCTGCTTCAGCTTTATTCTCTTCCATATTGAATAAACTAGAATGAGAAAAATATGAAATTTAATTAAAAAATGAAACATAATTTAAATTTTTTTAAAAAAAGTTAAAATTTATCAATATGAAAAACTTAAATGCTAAAATTATGACATGATACTTAACTAAATTGCATAAAAATAGGCTGAAACTCGCAGATAAGAATAGTTTTCGAATCCTGATTCACCTAATAACTGCATGAAAATAAATTTATTTGTTGTCATTAAACATCCCCCACAAGAAAATCAGCAAAGTAAAGCACAGTAACTCAGCGCAGTCAACACCAAATTTCATAATTTTTCTTCGAGCACACTAATCCTATCAAATACACCAAAAGTGGTAGTGGGAACATGAAAAAAAAATTGTTCTTAGGGGAAAATGTTAATTCAGAGTTTCAAATTGCAATACTGCTCTAATGGACCTGAAAATTTAAATTTTCAGTTTATAGCCAGTGGCCGGTAGACTAACGTAGTAGTCCCTTTTTCCTCAAACTTAATGAGTCTGACCGATATAGATAGGCCCTTTTCCTTTAACGGTCACCTTTTGCAAACTTTTTATTTATTTGTTTTCTTTTTTTTGCTTGGATTAAATTATATTTCTTTTTAAAAAATCATATTAAGAATAATCTAAGGCCATAAAGTTAATTAAACAATAAAAATAATATAAATATGTGGCAACATTTAGTTAGACTTAATGACTTTGTATAAAAAAAATTAGGGTAGCAAAATTCACTTAATGTATGCATTACAACTTTGAAATAAGTGAATTTTAAACGAACTTTCTTTTAACATGAATCTTTACATCACCAATTGTTGGGGATTCTGAAGGATCAAAATTTTGAATCGAAACATAAGACATTTTAATGAAAATCCTGATTTCCAGAATCTTTCTGCATTGATTTACTCTTATCATTAAACAATGTTCAGAAAAAGAGAGAGAAAAGATGAAAGAGACTAGATAGAATATTTAATTTAAGTCGCCATTTTTTTGTTAACTTGCCGCGTGGCGAGTGCTTAGTTTCAGGTCTATCTTGGGGCAAGTGTTGGATCAATTTTTACTAAAAATTTTATTTCAAATATTACAATATTACTTCTCTTGCTTTTAAATTCTTTGTTTTCTCTATAAGTAGATGGAGTCCTTATAAATGTGCAGGTCAATAGATGGATAAAGAGGTAGAAAAATTATAGTCTGCTCAATATCACAGTTTTTTTTTTTCTGAATATGGTGACTACCTTTCCTCTAAATTATTTATTTTTCTAAATTTTTAAAACATCACTTGGTTTGCTAATTTACTTTATTTCTCATAAAACTTAACTTTGGAAAATTTAGAATGTTTTAAATGATATATTATTTTTAAAAGGTACCCCCTTTAAGTAAAAAGACAGCCAGAAATTTAAGAGTCTTTTGGACTCGTAGTTGCTAAAGTCTAGCGAAATCACTGCTAATGTTTCAAAGAGTTTATGAAATGTCATGGTATGGAATTGTCGCCCATAATTATAAGAAATGAACCATAGGGTACATTTCCATATCATTACTTTTTTATGGTGGTAAAAGTTTACAATCAGGTGTTACTTTTATTTTTAGAGATTTTTTTCAAACAATAAAAATGAAAATAAACCAAGAACATATCACACAACGGTAGACAAAAATTGTGATAACCGGAAGTTGAAGTCAATAAAAGCAAAGAATATAATGATAACCAAAAACTGCATTTCAGCAATAATCGAACGGAATTTGTTTAACTTAGGGTCACCCGATTATGCACTCTAACCTTCAAGGTAAATACAATCGTGAATGGGACAATGAGATTTTGTACTTGCAAAAATTTGAGAAAGAATATGTAGGTAAAAATTCAAAAAGGAACCAAACAAAAAAAAAAAAAACTTTTTTTTTTTCAGATTGGACTCCTCTTGAAAAAAATTCATCCTTATAACCAAGTGGGTTTTTTAAAATTTCATAATTTTCAATTTTTTTTTTAAATTATTAACTTATTATTGTATAAGTTCAACTCTGTAATTTTTTATACTAAGTTATATGAAGCCAAACATATTTCACTAATCTGATTCCTCAAACCAAATTTAATACAAATAAACTAAATATGTGGGGGGGGGGGGGAAATAGAATACATAGTTAAAAAAACATTGTTAAATTATACTTATCCGTAAAACAAATTATGGTATAATATGCTTACACATTACTTTTATTGCATAATTTATTTGGATTACAAATCCTTCAGGGTTTCTTAAAATATATAAGGAATATTTTCTAATTTTTGATTAATTCAGTGCAAACTGTGAGTAATGCTGAAGCTGGACTGCAAAGAAAACTTTCTATTATGTTTAAATATTTTTATTAAAAAAAAATAAAGTGTGACTTTTTGATTAAATAAGTTCAAACTGAGAATATTGAAACTGAACTGAAAACTTTCTTATTATATTTTAAACTTTTAATAAAAAGAAATAAAGTAAGACTTTTTGATATTTTAAATTTAATAAAAATATTATGACATGAGATTAAGTTTATATTTTACATTTTAACGAGCATCCAAACTGTATTTTATATATATTATTTGTAAATCTTATTTTGATTTCCTAATACTTCATTTGATAAAAATTTTATTAATTACAAAACAAAGATTAAATTATCTAGTCAACATAAAATAAAATTATTTATTAATGAAATTTGCATAAATATTTTAGATATCGGTTGTTTGGGGTAATTTCATTCATACATAATTATTAACGAAGTTTAATGAACATGTCTAAATGTTCATTAAAGTCTTAAACTATATGCTTAGAAACAGGGATGAGATTAGCCAAAAGGCAAAAAAGCTGAATTTGCACGTCAGTAAATTTTACGCAAACGCAACCCTTTAATAATAAATTCCAGACAGTTTAAGGTTATAAATAATGTGTTGACATACAATTGTGTACTAATCTATTATTATATAAATGATTACATTGATACTTAACATTTAGTGAAAATAAAAATTACCATATGAGAAAATAAAGCTGGAAATTATATTTTTCCTCAGTTTACATAAGAGATAATTGTTACTTGAAAAACTACCTTGTTTAGCAAATTAAAACTACTGAGAATATATATTAATATTTCATTTCTTTTAATAAATACTGTTATGTGATTTATAGCAAATATATCAGTAATATTACTTTTTAAATTATATTGGAAAAAAAAACTTTAACAATGGACCGAATCATTATGTTCATATTATAGTCTAATCTAACTAGAGCCCTTTGAAACATATCAATAACAGTGAAGTAGAAATATATAGTAACTCCTTAACATAGTAAAATTGCTATTTTAGTTTGAAAAATTACATGACAATCAGCAACTGTTTAGATAATTGTTTTTTATTTGATAAGAATTTTGTATTTTATAGCATAAATAACAGCAATTATAAATAAAATTTTGATGATGAGTTAATTAACTATTTTTCCAAAAAAAAATTTATTAAATCCCTTTTTAAGTGATTGCTTTTGTTTGCTATATCTTTTATGTTTGCTATATTTAGTCGTTAGTCCATCTACAAACATCTTGTGACAAATCCTATTTTTTCTTCCTTGCAAGCACAGAAGTTTTCAATATATTCTCTTCCAGTTTCTCTGATGTTGCAACACTTACATATACTAATAAACGTCGTTAGAAAAACAGTCACCTTTTTAGTAACTAATTAAAAAATAAATTTACTTCTTACAAGAATCACGATAGTTGATCTTAAAATTGCGTGAATATGAATAACAATTATGGATTTTGAAATCACATGAATATGAAACTAGATATACGATTTTGAAAATGTGAAAATACAAACTGGGATATAGAATTTTTTAAATGTGTAAATACAAATCACGATTGATAATTTTTAGATCGCGTAAATACGAATCATGATGTGTAATTTTTAGATTGCATAAATAAGAATCATGATGCATAATTTTTAGAATGCAAATCCAAATGCCTTATTTTAAAATCACATATAAATACGAAAATCAATGTTTGATATTATAAGCCGCATGAGCAAATCAAGACATTGAATTTTAAACTTGCGTGAATACAAATCGCTACATAGGTTTTTAAAATGGTGTAAATACGAATCACAATATCGGATTTTTAAATCTCGTAAATAAGAATCGCAAGGTACAATATTCAAATCGCGTGAATCAGAATCACAACACGCAAATATGAAAAGGTATGCTTGATATTAAAATCGTGTGAATAAGAATCGAGATATTAGCAGATTCCAGGCTTGGGACCTCTAAAAGGCTTGTCAGAAGCAGTTTCGTTTGAACTACAAAAATCGGATCTATCTGGAGAGCGGGTAAAAAATTCGGAAAATCTTATCTGCTGCGAGTATAAGGGGAGAAAATAGGTAAAATAAGTAAAAATGAGAAATGATTGGTAGCTATGTAGTTTGAATTTTCCGTTTCTCTTTGAAAATCGGTGAATTTTCTGAAAAAGCGAAATACTTATGAAAATAAAGTGAAATTTTTAGAAAACTCTGAATATTTGATAAAAAAGCTGAAATTCAAGTGATAAAAGTGAAAAAAGCGGAAATCAGCTAAAAAGCGGAAAAATTTCATCCCTGTTAGAAAACAAATATTCCAATTTTTTTTTCATTTATATAAAAACAAAAAATATAATAATGATAAAAGTTGCTATTTTATGGATGGTTGACCGTGTGAAGCTAAGCACAGATGCCACTAAGGGTTAAAACTCATTGTAACATTTCTAGGTTACTACCTCTGACAGATTTTTACGTCTAAGCTTGTAAAACAAGCATCCAATATTATTATAATGTATAGTGTTTACAATATAACACATCCTTTACACTTAAATTTCAGTAACACAAATGAATTCAGAAGCATGCTATGATGCTGTCCAAAAAAAATAAACAACAGTGCTATTTTACATTAATATAGCCAGATAAGGCATAACATTCAAAACACAGCACCTTACACTTTATGTTGTGACATTAATTTTCTTAAATTTTTTTCAGGCTCACGGCCTGTTAGAATTTATAAATTACAGAAAACTCTTATGAATCGCAAAATCATGCGCAACTTTCAACACAAATCACAATAATAAATTTTCCTAGAATATGAAGCCTGTTCACACACCGCCTCGTAAGCATAACATAAGGGGAGGGATAGATCGGAAGTTTTCTAAATGCCTTTCAATTATAGGAAGCTTGTCATTGTTTACATTCAATCAATCATCCATATTATTCTAAGACATAAAAAGAATTTTTGCGTCTAAATATAGAAATGAACATAACATGTGCTACAAAAAGAGACATACATTTCATTTCATGAATGTATACAATGTTCCGAAAAATTCCATTAACTTTAAAGCAAATTATGTATTTATTTATAATTTAAAACTAATCAAAGAATGATTTCAGTAAGCTCATGGTTATGCAATTCATTATACATTTGGAAGGACGAAAAATGAATGCAAAAGTTATTTTCTTTCATACCTTTGAATTCCTTTGGTAAAAATCAAGCAATATTTTTTCAGCGTGTACAATATATCCAAATTCGGTCTTTTTATGAAAAAACCCACTTATCCTCACAAAAAGTTGAATTTTTATTAAAAACCTAATATTTGGCAAACCCCGTACCCTTCAAGTTGGTCTCTTTCTGTTAAGATTTTTATAGAAACTCGTTAGCGACTTTCCGATTGTCACCAAAATTTGGCGACTTCAAAAATCATGTCTAACTTTAAAGATGATAATTTAAGCAAACTATAATTTAATATAATTAAAACATACATTACATATAATTTGAGAGGTTTCATTTTGTATATTGAAAGCAATAAAACTGAAATAATTAAAAGAACAAATCTGGATCAGAAACAGTCTGAGCTAGTAAAAATTAGATAATAAATTAAATACTCTGAATTACTTAAAATGGATATTTCTATGTCATGATCAGCCATGCCAGCGTACAATTACCAAGGCACCAAAATAAAATTTAAATTTTTCTTTAAAAAAAACATGAAGTTCACCCAGGTCTGTATATAAGCCGGGAAGTTGCCAAGACTTGATTATTTTTCTGAAGATTGCTGTACAGAAATCTTCCCACTGTGAATGTTTAATTCTGAGCTCTTTTGCGACTTTTTTAAAAAAATTTTCCTGGCACCACTGCTTGAAAGTTGTCTAGACTTGATTATTCTGCAACAAAACACGATACGGAAATCTTCTCTTTTTTTTTTGGAGGTACCCTTTGTACACAATACAGACCTTTGGAGGTTCTTTAGAAAGGGGGCATATCATGTAATATCAATAAAGGGAAAATCTCCGTATCATGATCAGTGGCAGAATAATCGCCAAATCTTGGCAACTTCTGGGCAGTTGCCAAGTTTGAAACATTTTTTTTTTCAAAAAAATTGGTAAAGAAAGCGGTTAAACGATATTTTTTAAAGTAGTCAATAAAATAAATTACAATACGCAGCAAACACAATGCAAGAAACAAAAATGAAAGAAAACTTTAGTACCCAGGAAAAACAAGAAAGATTTCTTTATCGTATTATTAAATATTTAATAAAACATTTAACATAAATATCGTAAGAAGAAGCAACAATGAATACGAAACAAGCTTATTTCAAACAAAGAAAAGTTTAATATGTTTCAGACTTCAAAATAGAATGTAGATTATAGAACAGAAGTGTGCGACGAGCTCGTTGTATTAGCTTATAGCTTTGTATTTCCATTAATGCAGCTTAGGGTATTGACTTTGAGGCGGTTGATGGCTTGAAAGAATTTGTAGAGGGATTGAAGTTTGGCCCGAAGATTGAAGGACAAGTTCACGATATCAGTATATACTGGATTCTGAAAATCTAAGGATTGGTAAAGTTCTTTAAGAGCATTCTGGAATGATGGACATTCCAGAATGCTCTTAAAGAACTTTACCAATCCTTATCTTTCGACTTCGCAGTATGGACGGTATGGATCGGAAGAGGATTAATTCTGAGCCTGGCAATTAGTACATCGAGATTTCAGGTGATGATTGGTGAACGGTAATCTTGAGATCCATCATCAACCCTTCCATGAGTTCTTTGTTGAGCTTTTCGTTAAGGAAGGCTTGGCTAAGATGCGAAATGAAATTTTGGTTCAGCGTTTGTTTGGAAGGCTGGTCTGCGTGTGTTCATTTTCGTTATTCCTGTCTGAAATGGAATGAATGAGAGAGACCTAACTAACTGACTTGATTCGGCAATTTGGTCAAGAAGAGAGATTCTCCGACATTTTCAAAGTGTCTTTTGTAAGAGGTAGAGAGATCGAATGGCTCTCCTTTAGACAGCTATAGTGGTCGCTGCTTGTAGCACAATGTTTGGGGGATAAAAAGTGGCCAATCCCTTGGTTGTAAAGACAGATGCATGAGAAGGAAGACGTCCTGAGATCGTGTACCCTTTGGAGATATTTATTCCCTCTCCATTTTTTTTCGATGCCCACCTGGTGAATGACCTTTCGTTATACAGGCATCTGAACGGCATATTTGTTGGCCACTCTTTAGGTGGGCCAACGTAGCTCCCAAAGTAAGGTAGAATGGTAAATAGACAAGATAAATTTAAACATTTGAAGGGATTTGAGTTGGAAGGTGTTATTTAATAACTTTATCTTGAAAGATATTCTTGCTGGTCATGCATCTATGCATAAATGGAATAAGTGGAGTCATTTTACCTTGTGAAAAGCTGGATGGAGGGTGATAAGCTGCAGTATAATTGAAGAGAGATGTGTCGGAAGTAGAATTTTGCTGGTAGCCATTTATGTCGTGAAACTAGTGTACTCACTCCCGCTTCTTTGAGAAGGAATGGAATGGGTGTCCAATGAGATTGATAAAATATTTTTCACCGATAGCAAAATATTTGCGTCGCCACTTATTATTTAAAATAGTCAAACGAGGCAGTTGGATTAAGACCCAGAATTACAGAAAGAATAATTTTTCAAAACATCTATTAACAATATAGTTAATAGTAATATTGAGATTAAAAGTATATTATATAATAATGCTTCAATGTTACAGCAAAGTTTTTATAAGAAGAAAAAAAAAATTACTAAAATTCTTTATTTACTTTCAATTTTATTATCTCTTTACGATTACTATGAATTTATAAGAGGCAATTTTTGGGTTTAGTGCCGGATCTTTCCATACTTTTGGCTAAAAAATGCATTATTTGACTCCCCCCCCCCTATACATCGAATTACCGGATAATTTCCTGATTTCAAGGGAAATCTCTATTTTTTCTCCCTATAAAAACTAAACATTTTATGAGCATATCAATTTTTGCATTATTTAAATTCCATCATAGCTTTAGATGTTTTACACTTTCATGTTGTGTTAATGTCTTTAGGATAATATTATATAGGGCATTCTTGCTTAGGCTTTTTTAGCTTACTTTTTATTTAAATATGCGCCTTGTTTTAAAAATTTATTACTGTTAAAATTTTTGAATCTGAGCAATGATCTAATAGTTCTACATTTAACTTGTTTACAAAATGGGGATTTTATGATAGTAGTGTAAATTGATCACTGTAAAGACAACAGAAAAAAAAAGGCAATTAAACAACAAACTTGTTACATTTATTAACTTAATATTGCATAATGTAGTTAAACAAGTAAAATTAAATATGTACAAAAATATTGATTCCTTTTTACAAAAGCAAAAACATGATATAGGCACTTTTTTACAATAAAATAATTTACGACACCTGGATACATGTTAAAATTTGATTTCATTTTGAGGACAAAACATGCATAACTAAAAACATCATTCAGTAAAAAAAGAGAAGGAAAAAATTGGTCAGGGCACAACTACATTGTTCTTAAAAGCAACACACATAAAATGAAAAGAAGACATTTATTTTTACAATGAGCACATCACAAATTTTAAAATTAAATCATAAAAGCTCTTTTATCATTTAAGTTCTAAAGCTTCAGGTGAAACTATTGGTCGTTATATCACACTATTTCACCCAAAATTGACAACAATTAGTTAAGGAGTAATAAGTACTTTTCTTTTTTGGGCTAAAGATCTTTCATAAAATTTTTACTAGGTATGAAGCTCAAGAGGTGTTATAAAAATATATCTATGTATAGTAGAAAAATATAATTATTATAATGAAACAATTTGTATAATAACTAGTAAATTAACAATTTGTATATTAACTAGTTAGTAAATATCTATAATCTGAGAAGTAATATCATAACATTTTTTTTTTCCTTTTGCAATTCTTCCTTTATTCCAATACCAGTCTAACTATGACACATCAAGTATTCAAAAATCATTTTAATAGTTTTTAAACAAATAACAAATGTAGAAGAATTCATCTGCCATGCTTCAAATGGTGTATTTTAAGTTGATCTAAGTCACCAAAAGTATATCTTAAGATAATTATCATTTTTTAATTATTTTAAAATGCTCTGTCAAAGGAAGGGTTTAAAATGCACTGTCAAAAGAAAATTAATTTAATTTATTTCATTATTTATTTTCTAGTACAGTGTCTTCAAAATGAACTATCAATACACACTGTGGCGAAGTTGACAAGCACCAGTAATATTGTTTTAGCTTTCAGATTATTAGAGCAAAATGAAATAAAGATTAAACCAACCAATTTTTTTTTCTAAATGTTTTATTTTTCAGACTGCAAGATTAAAATTAAACTTAAAATAAATTAACTCATTAATATCCAACTTAAAATTAATCTGGCTTTATAAATAGTAGGGATGGGTAGTTTTCATTACAAATACGAAGTTGAGTAATAATGGTTTAAAGACAGAATTGCAAATTTTTTCTGCAATTTAAATATTTACTCCTTATGCCAATAACAATGCTTTGTCTAAAAAAAAAACCGAATCAAAACTATGGGATGAGAAATCTTTCATCAAAATACATGTTTAGGACATATATGATAGTTTAAACTAAATATAATTTACACAAAAATGAATAGTTAACTTAATTTTGAAAAATAACTATTAAAAATGCATTCAATTTAATTTTTTCCCAATAGAATCTAAAACATATTAAACAATTTCAATTGAAAATCATATTAAATCTCTAAAATAATACAACAAAAAGAAGAAAAAAAATAATAAATTCACAAATTCCAGCAAATAAATGCTATATAATATATATTAATGAACATAATAATAAATATATTAAATTTAAAATATGATAACTAGTTCACTTAAAACTAAATTGAAAAGTAAATTCATACATAAATATTTATTTCAACCTATGATTCATTCTAACAACAAATTAAATAAAATATTTCAATATTTACAGCATTTGCTAAAAAAATAAGCAAAGAGCTTATTTTTTTCCTGATAATTTTGATTAGAATATTATTACATGATGTATTTTTATAAGTTAATTTCATTTATTACCCTTCACAAAACAGTAAAGTTTTACTATCACAAACAAATACATGACAAAGTGAAAAAGGAAAAAAAAAAAAAACACTTAGAATTAGAAGCTAAATAAACACTTCTGTTATCACAAATGAATACATAACAATTTCATATACGTTTATATAAGATTTTAATATTCAAATTATTAGACTACACTACACAGTGTTTTTTTCAAATTAAGTGATTTTAAAATAAAATACACATAACAATTCAACAAATTTTTTTTACAGTTAAGGAAGAAAATTTTATAAATCAGATCTGAAAAAGTACATCATATGAAACATACATAATTTTTACCTATATGATTAATTTAATATTTTGCCGACCGAACGAATTGCACCTAAGTAAAAGCTAGCCACCGTGCATTTTTTAAACTAACTATTGACAAATGGGTATATCTCCCAATTAGTCGGCAAAGTGTTAACTGACATAGTTAAAATTAGTCACTCCGATTCACAGTCATTTAAATTATGAGGATAAATCAATTTTGTGACTTTATAGAAATAAATAGAAACTTTAAAAAAAAAAAAAAAGAGTTAAAATTATTAATTATAATTAGTATATAAAATTAAACAAATTTAAAAGATGAAAATTTTTTTAAACAAATTTTTAACACACATGTAAATAAGCATACACTAAAAATGACAAGGAAATAGGAATATCCACCATTGCTTCAACCAACTAAGCTTTGGTGAACTGATTCAAAATTTTTTTAACATACCAACAAGGAATAAACGTGCTTCTTGCAGTGACAGGATGTCAAGTTATGTCGTAATGCAAAACACCTCAATGAAAGATGATCTCCGACCATAGAAAACTACCAGTCTCTTGATTACACACTTCTAGAATATTGTAAACATTCTCACTGCGATGTTTTACTGAATGAAGCAATAGTAGATATTCCTATGCCTGATCTTTACATATTTCATCAAACATACTAACCCTTTTTGAATCAACATTTTAATTTAATTCAAGGAATGTTACTACTAAAATAAATACTTAAGTTATCAAAAATAGAGTTGGGCAAGATATGAAAATTTTAAGTATCAAGAATATTCTCCTTACAATTACATTATCAGTGATTAAGACTATTAGACACTCATTTATTAGGAATGTAATGTTTCTGAGCACAATTTGGCAAACTTTTTATTTTCCAAGTCCAACTTGTCAGACACCAACGAAAACACAATACGATGTATACTATGCAAGGTAACTTCGCTCCCAGTTGCGGAGCACAACTTGGCGCTGTTTCAAGCCACGATGGAATGTGACAGATAAAGGAATTGTTCCATCTTGAGATTGCCCATCAGCAGGGAGGTCAAGTAAGGTCTTTTCTTCTTCTGCTCTAGCAACTCGGTTAACATATCCACCACTCTCGTCGATAGAGAATCGAACTCTGGAAGTTCCTGTGCTTCCGGAGCTTTCGTCACTCGGTGTACCCATGCCATCAGTTGGAGTTGTTCTTAATGGAGAACCAGAATCAGAAAAAGAAGTCCATTGCTTGGGTGAGGTCCTTCCTTTTTTCGGTAAAGGCGGTAAGCGACTGTTATGACCCTGAATATCTAAAGTAGAGGGACGTTCTTGGCTTTTCCTGCGTTGGAAAGAGGGAGCATTTGTTGAATATTTAAGTAAGCGTGGAGAAGTAACTTCTGAATCGATGGTGTCAGCCTCGTCACTATGGAAGGAGGGATTAATGTTCGAAGAGGTATTGGAAGCATTTGACACATTGGAAGGAGTGCGTTTATGGCCGTATTTCGATCGCTGAGGAATGCGTGACTGAATGCTGCTCAAATCACTCGAGGTTGAAATCTGTGAACCGGGGTTATCGTAAGCAAATTTTCCTTGGAGATAAGACCATTCAGAGAAAGAACCTTTTTCAGGTAATTTTGCATCTTGAAGGACATCTGTCGGGCAGTTGAAATTTGAACTAAAATTGTCACTTTCGCAGCTGGTATTGGAAAGTTTTCGAGGTGTTGGCAATGGCGAGGCCTCATTATTCCATTGGAAATCAGCAAACTTCAAGTGAGAAGAACCATCCATTAAAAGACTAGGTCGATAGTGGCGAGTTTGGCCATGATAAGTATTGTGGGGGTACCCTGATGCTGTTGAGAACTCATAATCTGTAATAAGTTTAGGTGGCCCTAAAAGAAAAAAAAAGAGGAAAAAAAAACATTATGAAAAATACACCAATTAAAATCTGTTGTAAATGAAAATTTAAAAATTGAAAATTAATAAATTACGCAAATAATGAATTTGGCAAAACCAAATATTTTTTTGGGAACTCATTTTGTAAGATGTAATCTTTTATTGGTCATAAAAGTTCTTTAGAAATTTCTAATTTAGCAAATGGAGCTAAAGGTAACTGAAAGTTGTGAGTGGAATTAGACTTGAGACCAGTAAAATTTTCTGTTTGACAAATCATAGAAATTAAGATGTATACTTCTTTTTATACGAACTCAGTATTGCTATAAATATAATTCAATATACTCAAATTAGGAAAAATAATGCAAAAATTTTATAGTTTTGAAACTTAGAGAAAATAATCCTGTGGGGGCACTTATTCCTAAAACTATAATGTTAGGATACTGTTAAGATAATAAAAAGTATCCAATGCAAATAAAATTTGGTTGTTTAACTCTGTCCTAATCAGGTCAAAGTGTACAGCATTTAATTTACAAAAAAATTTTAAAATTTTAATTAGGAAAAATTTAATAAATATATTATTTTTTTTTATTCTTGTAAGAATTATTACATTTCAGTTCTTTCAGAATATTAGGTATCAATTGACAAAAGTAAATTTATCACTCACTTTAAATTTATTAATTTACTTAAAATTTATTATGACATTTAATGTAATAATTATAAAATTCAAAACCAAGTTTGTGTTACAAAACAACAATTTTCAATAAGAAAAAAGAAGTCCCTCCCCCATAGCAGTTTTTAACAGAGAAGTTTTTCAATCCCATTTTAATTTGCAAGCAAAAATATTGAAGCATTCAAGCCAGTATACATCTTATACCTATTTGAAATTCACATTAATATTAAGCTCGAATTTTCAATCAATGAGTATTAACGACATAAGAACTCAAAATATTTATAGCCAATTCAAATTGCTGTAACATAAGGTATTATTATTACTCACACAACACAAGACATCACACAACTAAATATGGATCAGAGAAAGATTTATATAATATTCATATGCAGGAAAAATTTTGTAAGATAAACTTTTTTAAAACAAATTACTTAATGCCCGAAAAAACTTTTGCATTTCAAAAATATATTTCTGGCAAAATCTTCCTTGTTAAGAAGTTAGTTTTAAAACCACAAATATTGTGAATTATGAATAAAAATGTGAATTCAGAGAGATTTCTAATTCCTCATATTAATTTTAAAAATCTTGTGGATATAAATCTCGAGCAATCACGGTAATATGAACCTCGGTACCTCATTTCAAAATCATGTGAATACGAATAACAATATTTAATTATAAACTCGCATGAATATGAATATCAAGGTTTCATTTTAAAAGTGAGAGAATACGAATAGCCGATGTATACTTTTTAAGTCTAATAGAAGATAAATAATAATAGCAGCTTTTAAATAGTGTGAATAGGTAATGCAATTTATAATATAAAATCGTGAAATTCAAAACACAATGCGTGATTTTAAATCATAAATGTAATTTTAAGTCATGTTTGCATTGGTAGGAAAAGGCGAATAATTAACTTTTTTCTCAGAAAATTGCAATCTTTTTAAATGAAACTTTAAATTTTTTTAAAAGGAATTTTTCATTGAGATTTTCTTTCTAGTAATAGTAAGAAGTTTTCCACAAGGGTGACAAATTTTCCGCTCATGGCGTTCGCTTACATTATACAGATCTTTCAAACTTTGCTCCAGAAGATTCACTTAAGAGCTGAGATAAAAAATTTTCAGAGACTAGAGTTCACACTGACCACAGTGCTGACTTAAAATATCCTCAGTGGTAGACAGATCCTGGGTCAGCTCTCCATGCTGTTAGGTTAACCGTGAGAGGTTCTGTGCTTTTTCTCACCATGTATTTATCACAAATGCATGTTAGATCCATCAGATTTCTGCCAATATTAAATCCAGGAGTTCCCTCATCTTCTGAATTGGGTTCAAAATTACAAGGCTACGGAGTTGAACATTGGTAACTGTAAACCCAAAATTGGGCTAGCTGCTTAAGAACAGTTATACAAATAAAAAACCTTTATTGATTGATATTGTTCGAGCAAGACAATGACTTGTCTAAAAAGCAGGAGAGCACTTGATGCATGCATATTGTTGGCAAGCTGTTCCCCAAAATAATTAGAAATCTATATTACTTATAGATGAGACGGATTTTCCTTTCATTTTTGGTAATAGTAAAAAGTTTTCCCAAATAGTAACAAATTTTCCGCCATCGGCATTTGTTTATATTATACAGGTCTGCTAAGAGTTTCTAAAACTATGTTCCAGAGGATGCACTCAGAGCAACGATAAACAATTTTCAACGTTCTGAGGTTTTCCTCGCAGTGTATCACAAATGCATGTTAGTTCCATTAAAAAATCCCCCTCAAAATTTGAACACCTGTAACTACCAAGATTGAATGTCAGATTTTTACAATTTATTCAATGAAACAAATTAAAGCTAAATATCAACACTTTCCAAACGTCTACTAAATCCTACTTCAGATTATTCCCAGTAAATTTATGTTTAAGTAAAATTCTTTAACAAATAGAATGAATCAAAATATAGAATAATGAATCAATTTTTCCTTGAATTCATTTTTATTTATGCTCTTGCAGTTTGCAAGCTTTAATAAAGGACTTGCATTGTTAATGCTATTTTGCTATTAATTATGTAATTACAGTATATAGATGCGAGATAAATTTTAATGGTTTCTGCAGAATGTCAATTTCAAAAGTACTATGCGACTGAATGATTGTGACTGTGATTATTTGAGATTATCTGCTCAAACCAGTCCTCACGTTTCTAGTTTAATGTTTATGTGTAATTATCATTCTTCTGTGTCAATCATATATAGTGTAATATTTTCTTGCATTTCTCTTTTTCTTCTTGTAGCTAGTTAATTGTTTACACTTTAACTCAGGGAGAATCTTTCACTTAGACCGAGAGCCCATCAAACTGCCTTTTCACAATTCTTGAGTGGCCACACCAGATCCCTTACTTTTAACCAGGGCCAAAAAACTTATCCTGATTATCATTGGTGCTCGACAAACATGCCCCCCTCCCCCTACGCATATTCCGACTTGTTTGGGGTTCGGTAAAGATGAGGTCCTGCAAGACTCCAGTCTTTTTATGGACTTTTTGGAGGTGTTCGGATTCATGGGAGTAGTCTAGTGCTGCTAGACGACTCCGAGATCAACAACAACACTTTAACTATGTGATATCTTTTTTTCTTACTGCTATTTCATTGTCTATGTGCGATTATTTTATTTTTAACAAGAGTTTCAATCAATGTTTCAGATACATAATTCTTCTTGTATTTCTATTTCTATTCCTTTTCTGTTGCTAATACAGTGTTGACATGCAATTATAATCATGTTTATTAACTAAGCTATTTTATTAGTCGATCATTGCAACTACGACACATCTTTTCTTCTTTCATTTTCCTTCTTTACTAGCTAGTTCATTACTTCTGTATCATTATAAAGTAAATTATACAAGTTATTACATATTTAAATTATGTCATACTTTTTCATGTTCCTTTACCATAGTGCTTGTTCATTACATAAATTATATGACTTTGTACATACTTCAATCACTGTAATTATGTCATTACATTTTCTTGCATTAATTTTTTCTGTTGCTTATGCACCAATCACTACAATTCAGCTCTACATAGTCTGCCTATGTATAGAACTAACCTGTAAGGCCATCTGTTGCTATGAAAACAAGAAATAGCATATTTCAAAGAGAGAAGCTTTTAAAGAAGAAATATTATTGCATGTCTCTCACTAACAAAAACTTGTCTTAAATATTGACCCAACATCCCTACCTGAAATAACTACCTACCATAGCCATCCCCAATGATCTAGATGATTGATGAAGAAATATTTTTACATAGACAAACTATAGTTTTCACTGCATTTTCTTTTTTTTAGATCACTGCTAATGTGTAATTATTATGTCTTACCAATGAGTATATGTGCTAATCAACATAATACAGTTATATGTATAATTTCTTCTTTTCCTTTTGTTAATGAATTATTTATGTAATCATCAGAATGTTTATTACATGAGTTAGTGCATACATAGATCCATGACTTTTCATGATTTTTTTAAAAAAATAGTAAAACTCATGACAAATTTTGTTCAATACTGAAATTCATGACTTTTCCATGATTATTCATGCCTTTCCAGGTGTGTGGATACCCTGTTTCTACAAAATGCATTTTCTTTTTCCTTTGCGACACTGTTTATTTAAATGACAATGATTTAAGTTGCATACCTGCCAACATAGGAGCAATAAAATAACGGACAATTCACTAGCGACATTTTTTAGGCTACGAGTAAAGTTTTGATACATCGTGCAAGTCAAAATTGGAAATAATATAAGCACTTACATTTAGCGAAGTAAAAATTACGCACATAACTCGTAATCTAAAGATCGTTTTAAACAATTATTTATAATTACTTCAACTATTAACACGCAACATACTGCAGTACTGGTAATAGCACCATCTGTTGAGGAATAAGAGAAGTATTTTTGCCATCAGGGGATATTTGATAACACAATTTTTGAAATAAAATTTCTTCAACAAATACAGAGAAATTTGAGAATATAAGGGTAAACAGGAGACAGTGTAAAATACTGAAGTCTTCGTTACAGAAACAGGAGACTTGGCAGGTATGTAATGATTTTTAAAGTTTTTAACTACAGATGAGAGTGCAAATGTATTTCTTCAAGCCTGTTACATTTCTTGATCAAACTAAAAAAATGTATTCCTAATAAAGAATATATTTGTCATAATGAATATATTTGTCATCATTCAGTGCAGGTGTAGCATGAACAATGGTTGGCTCACCTTCCTGAAAAATAATTCTTCAACAGAGTATTTTCTTCACTTGTGTTATCAGAGAATAGATATGTGATGAAAATTTGTCAGCATATTTTAAAATACTAATGAGTCAATAATTTTTTTTAAAGAACATAGTTTTCATTGAACCTTTAAAATGGTGCACTTAGCACAGTAAAGCTTGTTATTTTCATAGACTTGTGCTAGACATATGATCCAATCTCAAATAACTAAGTGAAAGAAAGGAATGTCAGAATTCACTTTTACATCAAAGGAAAATTTGTTTTCCCTTTGTTAAGTAAGAAAACTAAATTCTAAATCAAAAAGAGCAGGTATTTCTGATTTTTTCTTTTTTAATAGTTATTGATTATTTCAAGATCACAGCTGCAAAATAAAATAAGACTTAAAGAGCCTAAAGTTGCAATTGACCTAACAACTAAATTATAATTATGATGTTAGAAATTTTTTCTCCAGGAGTGTTAAATAAGATGAGAGATAACTTTAAATGATTGTAATAAAAACATGTTTAAATTAATTAATTCCAATTTTTTAAAATTTTAATAAACCATTTCTTTGCTAAGAGCTTAAAACTAAAAATTCAGCGTCAATTTTTTTTGCTATTGATAAACCAGAGCACTTTTAGGGAGGACGAGCAAAATAGGAGGAATTACTGATTTTATTCGCAGTTACACCAAAGAATGCAGTTTCTTTTAGATCTCATTACTTTTTCAGTCATTTTTTTTCTAAAAATATGTTTCAACATGGTAAAAATTGAAAAAAGCAGTACACTTTACGATGAATGAGTTTTATCTATAATGTATTTAGCTTCTTGATTAGAGTTCCTAAAAGCTTAAGGATTATGTTTTAATAAGGGTACTTTCTATGAATTTGTATTTATCTTGCAGATAAGGTGAACATTGAGACTAAGAGCTTAGTGGACGGGGGCAGTGACAAAAAGTGAACTTGTTCACCAGAATTAATAATATATGTGCATTAGATCAATCAACAGATTCAAACAAGCAATAAGCTGGCAACAATTGGAAATATGTATAGACACACATACATTAAACAATACACATCAAAGTAAAATGAATGGCTAAAAAACAAGATCTTGAAGCATATCTTAATATATCATGCTATGGGTAATCTAAATTGCAATGTAAAAAAAAAAGCAAAGTGACAGAAGAATGAAAGAAAAAAAAATCTTTATTAAGCAGACACAGCACAGACAATCACAATAGTTATTAAAGCAAGAATCTTTATTGGCAGAGATCACAAAAAGCAAGGCACAAGTAAAATAGTTCAATTGAGGAAGAGCAAAGCTGTTTCAATATGAATCACTTTAGATTGAATGCTTACAATACACTATCATTATAATAAAGATGAACATATACATGCAAGAAATCTATTAGTATTTCTTAGGGAAATAGATGCATTTAGCTAGCATGAAAACGAAAAAAGCACCAACAAACCATTTTACTAGAGCATTAGCACTTAATTAGAGCATTAGTACATCTGAGCTGTATAGTAAAACTGAACTGAATAGGGCCCCTTAACTGAAAAGTCTAACTGAACTGAATTGAATAAATAAACTTGAATAGCAAATATGAGAAGAGAAATGCAATACTTATTTGGCAACTGAGCACAAAATTGCAAATGTGAGAAGGAGAAAAATGTTACACTGCTAATGTGACTAGTCAAGAATGTTATTTTCATATGTAACAATATAAAATAAAATTTACAACTAAAGCCTGTGTTCAAAACTTCAGGTCTTTGCATTCAGTTTATTTTTGGACCACCGACAGTGCTAGCAAATTAGATGAAAAATACGAAGTTACAGATTTATTTATTTTTAACCATTTCTTTTCAAGTAACACACTGCTGAAATTTCAAAAATTCAAAAATTTTTCAGTTTTCAAAATTATTTAAACAGCTGTAATTTTAGAAATATTTGGTCTAAGAAACTAAATTATATGCCAATTTGTTCAATTTCTAATGGCACATTTCATAAAATATATGACATGGCTAGGTTATTTTAAAAAAGTACAAAATTAAAATTGGTATTTTTTCTGATTTTTTTAAAATTTTTTTTTAACTTCTATGAAGCAATATTTGTACCTGATTTCAAGACGGTGCACTTATGAGCTTATAAAGGAAAAAAAAATTTTTTTTCCCTGTTTAACACTGACATAACCCACTAACTTGAAAATTTTTTTTTCTCTGGACCCCAGGAAAAAAAAAAAAAACTCTCGAAATTTAGCACACATTGTGAAAAAAGAATAAAATTATTATTTTTCCATTCAGAAATATTACATTTTTTAATTGTAATCAAAATTTGCATTCTAACGAAAGATTGTGTCTTTTAAATAATTTAGCCATGTTATAAATATATCTTATGAAATACCCCTAAAAACTGAACAGATTGATATAAAATTAAGGTCAATAGATTAATAAGTTTTAAAGTTACAGCAATTTAAAAATTATAAAAATGCATAACTCAAAAACAAATGGTACAAAAAATCTGACTGTTTCTTTCAAGTCGGAGCAAAATTAACAAACATGCCGACAATTGAAACCTAAAATTTGGATTCAAAATCATGGATCGATTTGATGCGGAATTATCCCTTTATTCTCTAATGAATTACCATAGAATAATGGAATGTAACGGTTTCAACTAGGTTTGATTAAATAAAAATGTAAAAATAAAACTATTAATGTAAGTGTGAAAGACTCAGTTTAAGTGATTAGAGAAATTCCTTAACACAACACGGAACTTCGACTAAACAAGTCTCTCTTAAAACTCAAAACTATAGCAAATTTTTGGCAGTGACATATGTACAACGTATGTATGTGGGGTTTTCAACATGTACAAATATGTAACAAAAAATTAATCATGGATCCAAGGCAGAATCTTGAGTCATTAAAGAACTAATTTCTTAGCTTCAAAACTTTGGATAATGAAAAATGATGATAATGATTCTTGAATAAAATGAAATATTTGTTAAAACTTAACAACGAACAGAATTCCTCAATGAATTCTTTCGATAGACTGCTTTAAAACTATTCTTTCGAGAGACTGCGTTTTGTTTTTTTCGGAAGCTACCTCTACCGTTAGGTGGAAAATACCACACACACGAAGAACACTCACCAGTCTCTTTTGGCCACCACTTTTCAGCGTCCTCGACATCATCGGGCCAAGCAGAGGGTAAGCGTGGGTGGAGCGAAGAGTATTTGGGAGCTCTGATATCAAATCCCGCAGCCACTGAAGCTAGAATGGCACTCATGTTTCCCAATATGGATCCCATGAACCTCCGTGGCAGAGAGGATCGTTTTGTGCTACTAGAAACCTCTCCATTTCCGTTATGAAGACTGTAGGATCTGCAGATGTTTATCTCACTGTCATAAGCTGGAAAAATACACAAAGAAATTAGTAAAAAAATAATAGCTTATCTAAAATTGCAAATTTAAAAATATATTAACCAGGATGCGTAGCCAGAATTTTCAAAAAAAAAACTTTCCAGAAAAAAAAAATCATAATTAGAATATGTGCAGTAATAAAAATTATTTTTTTCTATTGTTTAATGTTAATTTATAAACCTAAAGTGAACAAAATGCAAAAACATTTCAAAAACTGCACATAATACAAAATAAGTTTCTAAAAATATTTCAGAGAAAATTGTGAAAACCATGCCTTTTCTGTAATTTATGAGGACATGACACGGCAAAGAAAAAATATTTTTAAAAGAGAAAATTAAACACATTTTACAAACACTAAATAAAAAAAGCATCCTTAAGGGCCTTTTAAAAACAGAAATAAAAAATAAGCACTTTTAAGCATTTTTTAAAAATGCCACCCACCCTGTTAATTTATTATTAAAAGCATTTCATAACACTCTAAATTATGAATATCAAAGATTTTAATTCAAAGTTTTCAAAATAAAATCTTTTTTCCTTTTTTCTTAAGGAAAAAAACTCAGAATTAGCTTCTAATTTCATGATAATAGAGTTTGTATTTCTTTATTTCTAAATTTTAATCTTTATTTCTGTTAATTGTAAAAGCATATGATCGATTATTAGAAAAAAGTCTTAATTTATTTTTATTTGTAAAAATTGTTTCATTCTTCCCTAAGAATTAGTTAAATTTTTGGAAAGCTTATTTTGAAACAGTAACAAGTTGGAAAACTCAGAAAAACCTTGTCATCCACAAAGTTACCCCATTTTGCAATAATTATTTAAAAGTTTTAAAAAGAAGCCATAATATAATATATAAGGAGTAATTTTTAAAAATACAAATTCCACAATCTCCTTCCTTTTTATAACTGGATTCACATTAATCCTCTCTTTGTTTTCGTGTATTATTTCCATAATATTTTGTCTATTATAATTCAAAGTTAACATACATTTAACTATTGATAATTTACTTTTCTAGAAGGGGAATAAGTATATAACTATATTTTCAATAGAGCTAAAAACGTTTCATACACATAATTTATGATTTCTAGAACCTTGTAAGATTTGTCAGATGTAGGAGGAAAGAAATGTAATATTGTTTTTATGACTGAAATCAAAGAATTTTAAAAATGTAAATAAATAATGTATTAAATGTTAACACTTGATATTAAATGTTTCAATTTTTAAATTGATTCTTATATTATTTTAAATGCAAAATAATTTAAATGCAAAATAATTTAAAGCCTATAACAAAAATAATAAGGTACATAAAGAGTGCTCTTAAAAAATATCGTTTTTTTTTTTAGTTATAATTTATATGATTTATTTGAATTTACATATAGTATAACAAAAATAATAAAGTACATAAATAGAGTCCTCTTAAAAAAATATTGCTTTTTTAAAGTTATAATTTAATTTGAATTTATATATTGTATGTTACATTAAATTTGTATTAAAATATGTCCGGTAATTTTTAATTACTACATTAATTGCTACATTATACCAGTAATGAATGTTTTACATTTTTCAACAATAAACTGTAAGTATGACTTTTAATTCATCAAAACCAAGCTTCTTGTATTTGAAAATCATTTTTTTTTAAATGGCATACTTGTAACAGCAATATTTCTGATGATAATTACAATTAATGCAATATCAGGTAATTAATTATGACAATTAAACATTAGACATTGTTATATTGACCAGGCAGGTATTATTTTATATGTATCTTTTTAGATTAAATTAAAAAAAAAAAAAATCAAAGTTGATTTGATAGATCTAATGGTTATGATGTCATACGTACTTTATGAGTACAAAGTATGTTAATAATTGTATATTTCATATATGAAACCCTAATTTCTTCTAAACTATTAGTTCAAAGGACTCTTTATGTGCGGGACTCTTTATGTTTGAAGGAACATTAAATATTACTGTCAGATTTTCACCAAGTTGTACAAAACAAAAGTATTGAATTACAAACTAAAATAAGTAGATTTTTTAAAATATTTAATTTCATATTAAAAAATTCGGGCTACAATATCTTTAATGTGCACCCATGTATTAAACAATCAATGTGCAACAGATATCTACTTGTTAAGATATAAAACTTTAAAAAGGTTGGTATTAAAACTTACATAGTAGCACACAAAATGTTTAATGACAAAATTGAGGTTTGTCTGCTGCAACTACCAGAGAATAGATACTTACATTTTAAATTTACAAATGTGTGTGTAAATATTTTCGTCCAAAATGAGTGGTTTCAAAAAGTTAAATCGGAGAATTTCTTCGAGAAAATTTCTGATACACACATGCTAAATTATATTCACAAAATAAAAAAAAAAGAAAGAAAAAAGAGCAACATACACGATTATTTTTGTACTTGAATAAAAATTTTCTTGGATGCAAAGCCAGAGAAATAATTTTTTTGCACCGTTGGTATGATAAATTTCACAGAAACGAAGAAATTAGGTTTTTATCAACGGGAAAAGTATTTTAAACCCATATAGATTTTTTACGAAAATTGTCCGCAAAAAAATGACAACTAACACATTTTTAGTTCGCGGGCCACAAAAAAAAGGCTGCGCGGGCCACCAGTTGGAAGCCACTGATCTAGATTACAATGTCAGTTGCTTAAATTGGTATGAGCAAAAATGCATTTACTTTTTATCCATCAAAACATTTAATAAATTTAATAACTGCTAAACTATTAAATCAGACAACTTGGTTTTATTCTAATTCGATTTAGCGTAATGATAACCACAGGCAACAATACTTCACTTGCCTCGATAGAAATGTTGGGCACGTAAATATGTATAAGTAAAAAAACTGTACTTTTTATACATAAAATACAAATAACTTCAAAATAATAGATAATAGCATCAGACTGGAAAAAAAATTATATTACACAAAAGTTAAAATAAATAACAAAAATACCGCTACGAGCAACTGTTTGGACAATTAAGAAACCCTATCGGGAACTCCTTACTGCAAAGTTGCCATTAGAGTCAAGATAATGCCTACAGTTGCTCATATTTCTCTCTCGTGTGATAAACGTATTATTGCAATTGAAGACAATAATAGCTGTGTTATCAAAAATTGCTCATGATGGAAAAATTATTGTGTTTTGCTTTGCAAAAGAAATATGTTTTAATTTAAATAAGAGAATGTAAGAAATTATACTCATTTACAATTAGAAAATATAAAATTAATAAATTTCACTATCAAATAAAAATATGAACTCTTGAGATTTTGCACCTATACTTATTGCCTTCAAGCTAATACAACAAACAAAAAATTTGTCTTTTCGAATACTTCTCTATGTTCCTCAAATATTGTATAGTATATATAGTATTGTGTATAGTATGGAAATAAATCAGAATAACATAAAATTTGACTTTAAGAGGTATTTAAATGCAAAAAAACTATTATTGCCTATAGTGAATATTTTCAAATAAAAATCATCACTATCGAAAAGTAGAAGGTACTTAAATAATTAAAAAATTTAATGATTTAAAACATTAAAAAAAGGGGTCGGGAAGGGATTTATTCAGTCAATAACAGCTTAAGGCATCATAAAAGAACTAGCACAAGCTGTACTCAACAAAAATTTTATCAGAGTTATCCAATATGAAACTACACACGTGAAGATTAAATACTTATGTACAATATATGTATGTGTATACAATGTGAAAAAAAACACCTTTTATAACCATTAACCCACATGGAAAATAATGACACACATTAAAAGAGAAAATTATACACACCACTATCTGTTAATGCTGCAGTGTTTAAAATACCACCCCCAGATACTGGCAACGGAGGTTTCTCTAAATTTGGAGCACTTTTTGACCATCTTTTATTCCCATCAATGGGAAACATCTGCCGAGAATGATATCGTTCCTTTTGATGTACGGAACTTGGTCCCCATGTTTTACCCTTCAGACCATCTGTTTGCACTGAAATTGAAATAACATGGTTTTAATTTTTTTTTTAAATGCACAAAAGGCAAATTATAAAATGCATTACACAAACGAGTACTTACAGGCATAAGCTCGTAGTCGAGGTAGATTGGGCGATGAAGGTGGGCTATCAGGACTAGATGGGTTATACAAACCTTTAGAATTTCCTCGTAGATTTGGGCTTTGCTGAACAGTTATATTGTGGCGAAAATCTAAATAAATAAAAAAAGGACAATACAGGAATGATTACAAGAATTTACTTTTAAAAATGTTTTTGCTTTTCTAATTGATATTTTCCAATAACTCGTCATTTTTAGCACCTAAGAGATTTTAAGCTTGGAGTTAACTCCATTTAAAACAAATTGAAAAGCAAAAAAGTACACAGAACTCCTATTTTGTTTTACACGCATAGTGTGACAAGTAATTTTAAGAGATGTGAAGTATTTGACTTACCATAGTCTGTAAAACAGGGTTCCCACTGTTATTTGTAGAAAATTGGAAGAAATATACCAAATTTATATAATATAAGAAATATACTTGAATGAATGTTATTACAAGTGCCAATATTGAAGATAAACTTAGTATCAAAGTAAAATAGTATTTATTACATTAGAAAATGCAGAATCTAGCCAATGTTAAGTAATTTTTTTTGTTTGATCATCAAGTGACTGCAGGGTTCATACAGAGATCAGAAGAAGAAATCCAAGGAGTCCAAAATTTTAAGGACTTATCAAAAATTTAAAAACTTTGTGTAAAAGATAGTTTTTTTTTTAAAATTAAAAAGCAGTTATTATAAGGAACTTGCAAAAATGTATATTTTGAATTTAATTTCTATCCCTTTTGAAATACATTTTGACTTTGTCAAACTTCGTCAAGAAAAATAAATTAAGTTATCACTTTGACGCATAAATACATTTTCCAATTTCAAATATTTTAATAAATCTTGTTAAAATACAGATGTTAAGGATTGACATAAAAACCTACCAATCTTATATTTTTAAATTTGAATACATAAGAAAATCTAAGGCATTTTATAGCAAGAAAAAAAAATCACAGCAAATTATTAATTGAGTTTGCTTGTAACATGCAAAATTATTTGCTGTTATTTTTCTTCTTCTAACTCTTGCAATTCAATTTTTATTATTTTAAAAGTTTTCTTAAACTGCTAGATTTTGACAGCTAAGTCATATCCAGTGGTGCAAGTGGCTAAACGTGGCTTTAGAGGAACAAAAAGGCAATTTTGGAGCAGTGAAACGAAGATTTGGAGCATATGTAATAAAATGAATTAAAACAAGAATTTAATAACAAGAATTTTAAATTTTGTTCATTAATAACGTGTCTTATTTTTTCATTTTTATGAAAGTCCCTGCATTAAAAAATTAAGTTTTTATTTGGTATCTTCCAATGCTGTTAAATATTCTGCTATCCTCGACTTTTCCTCAGATAAGAGGATCTGTTCGCTTTCTATAATCGACATGTCTTTATTATTTAACCCATATTTAATATTTTTTTCAGCTGTGGCTGAGAGATCCTGAGAAGCCTTCAATTTTCTTTTGCAAATCAATTTCAGCAGCTTTCAATCTGCTTTCCTCAGTTTCAGTATTTTCACTTTCTTTTTTCTTAACCTCTAATTGAACAGAATAATTTTTAAATGTTGCACCAGCCACTTTAATCATATCTTTGTCAACTTTAAAGTTATTTAAACTCCCTATTTTGCTGATATGTGACACAACTTGTCTCAAACCATTAATACTATGTGAATTTAAACTTGCCCTATTGTCAAGAAGCTTTTTGTTCACACTAAAACTTCTTTCAACATCGGCATTCCCACGTGGTATGCACAAAAGAGATTTAAAAAGCTTTGCTAAAAGAGGATATTTGATATTTCTCAAATTTTCTATCTTCACAAAATAGTTCTTCCAAAACATATCAATTGGTGCATATTCATTTCAGTCAGAAGAATAACCTTCTGGTTTTCTTTGTAACCTCGTCCATTCATCTAGTAACAAAGATGCCTTAATAGAAGTGCCTTCCATTCTCATTACAGGATGCAACACTTTAATATGGAATACTAACCTATTTTCAAAAGGCAATGCTTTTAATAACTTTTTTGCACATGCCATAGACCTGGCACCTAAATTAGAATTTTTTTCTGAAGAAGATAAGGATGTCATCACATTTGTGATATCTAGTCCAACATCTATTAAATTTGAATTTTGCCAAATATCTGCGTTTTCTACATCCAATGATTTTAAGTCCTTTCCTGACAAACTAAGAAAAGCATAACTCTTTAAAAAACGCCCTAACAATGCCTTTACTAGAGACACCATTTCATCATACAGCAAGTGAATCAATGGTGTCTCAGTTTGGAAAAGACCTAAAAATTAATTTAATATAGCCAAAATATTTCTTTAAGAAAAAAAAAAGAGCTTTTGGCAAAAGCAATCTAAATAAATTCAATATACGTGGCTCATACTATTTTCTAAATTAATAATTACTTTATTTAATTCTGTAAAAGATAATTCAAGACTAATTAATTTAACTATTATTTAAGGTTATCGAGTGTATTTTTCTTTAAAATTTTAATAAATGTTATTGGTAATAGCATATTCAACAAAACATTAACAAGATTAATATTGATCATACTGAATTCATAAAAATATATAAAGAATTAAGAAAACTTTTATCAAGTTTTATTACAAATGTAAATTAGTGAATGGCCCCTAATAAATTTTTATTAAAATTGGTTACCTAGTACAGTATTTTATTAATGAAATGATTAAAAAAAATTAAATAATTTTTTAATGCAAATTCAATGAGCATTGAAGCTAAAAAAATTTGTCAGAAGTAAATTATTATATTGTTCCTACACTCATAATATTTCCCAAATCTGTGATAGTTAAATTTTTTATATCAATTGTTTTAAATCAAAGATCATTTTTAAATCATTAAGAGATTAATTAAAGTATTTTTGAATGACAAATCTGAAAAACGTAAGATTTTTTGCTGCATTTAAAATATTGCAAGCCCCTCTCTTCATGCTTGCCTCTAAATATTATTAAGTTTTTTCCTTGAACAAATTAAGAGCACCGAAATTTTTGAAAGGATTAATAAAATAATAAAATGCAATAAGTAAAAAACAGAAAAATTTTATTAAAAAAAAATCAATTAAGTAAAACCAATGTTTAAATACAATATGCAATTAGTGGATGGTCCCTTAAAATAAAAAAAATTACGTTTAAGAAACTCAATCAATTTTTATCTTTATTAAATTAATGAATAAAGGGGAGATGGAAATTTTGAGGTTATGAAGCTTTGTGATTCTTGACTGCTCTGAGGATCAACAATGAAAATATGTACTTAGTGAATGGTCCCTTAAATTAATTCAAAGATCATGGTACTAATCTATAAATAGAATAGCACAAGAACGCCATTAGCTTGCCATGTACGAAGTTGATAGCACTTATGAGTATGAAATTAACAAGAGAAATAAAATTCTCTCTTGCTATTAAAATTTTGCAATGTTTAGTTGGTCCCCGAAAATTCAAGAGAAGTTTTGGTTCCATTTCAGAGAGTGGAAAATGAAGCCTGAAATTGAGAATATCTTGCAAAATAAAGCAGAGTTGCACATGAAAGTGCAAGAATCCTTCCCACTGAATCCAGAGCAACCCACATGGCAGTAGCTTGGTTGCCGCAAAATTGTGACTTCACGATACCCAGGGGAAAATATCCTTTTTGGAGCAATTTAAGCCAACTACTTAAATTTGGGGCATGTAGGAGCAGGTTTCCACAATTGGCTCGGATCGGCGAAGCACTAGCACCACTGCATATCATTTAGTTTCCCAGCTTGGACAGCAAATTCCTCAGCGGACTTAGTAAGTTCATCTATGCAAAGCAATAATCTAAGGAGTTTCTAAGGACTAATTTGGAAATCTAAGTAGTTCCAAGTACTCCTTGGAGACTTTTTTATTTCCAAGGAGTTTCTAAGGAGTATAAGGAGTCTGTACGCACCCTGGACTGTCACTTGCAGCCTTCATTTTAGTTTATACATGAAATCCAATTAATAAAAGATTTTTTAACGGTCATTTTATTTATTACCAAAGATATATTAATTGTTCAGCAGCGTAGATTTAAATAAATTTGTTAAATGAAATTAACCAAGGAACTACTTTTTTTTTTTATAAATAAAATAAATAAAAGATACAATTTTTTTAAAAGGGCAAGAAAAGTGCATTTATCTTTGGGAAAGGGTTGTTACTCTTCAAGTAATAGAGAGAATAATAATATTGGCACTTGTATTTTAAATATACCAAGCATTTAAATAATCAAGGAAAAACATTTGAACAGAACACCAACATTTAAAAAAAATAAATAAAAATTGCTATTTAAAATTAAAACATTTATGTAAATCATTTTGCTTAAAACCAATAAAAATGTTACCTGATGGCATGCTTATTTGTTGGCCCCCATTTTTTAATAGTCTCAAACGACTTTTTTTGAACTTCCCTTTTCTCTTCTTAGGTGTCGGACGATCTTGCTGCTGCTGCAGTATCATGATATTTAATTCACGTTCCAAAAGATCTATTTCCCTCTCATGAAGTTCAAGCTCTCTTTTTTTCAACTGTTCCTCATGAATCTTTTGTTGGATTAGGGCTTTTGTCAATTCTTCTTCCCTGCAGCGCAACTCCTAAAAATATATGTACACTCTGAATTTATTCGTCAAAAGTAAACAACAACATTTTGCTTAAGATGGGAGAAGAATATATTCACAGAAAAAATCTTTACGATTCATCTTTGTATGATTTATCTAACTGTGGATTTAAAAAAAAAAAAAAAAAAAAAATTGCAGCAAAATGCAATCTGCCATACCTATTGCATATTTTCAGCTACTAATTATTTCACTTAATTATCAGTTACTTTTAACACTTAATGCTGTTATTTTTAATATTTATATGCACAAGGCTTGGAATTATGAAAATTTAAAGGATTGCAGATAAAATAAATATTATATTGAAGAAAATTGCCATGTTGAACGCATTAACAAAATAAAAAAACAATTTCTACACCAAATATAACATATTTAACCTAATGCAGAAAAAATATTAACATATGAATTCAAACAAAATTTAATATAAATGAACACAATAGATTGTTTTGCCATTTTACATTTCATAAAATTAAAAATTATCTTAATTGGTATTGAAAGCAAATAAAAGAGGAAAAACAAAAAAGAAATTCTGATGTTATGTAGAAACAAAACTATCACCTTTTAATAATAAAAACAAATGCAAATTACTGTTGTAAATATCACAAGAATCTCCCAAAAAAAATTTGGCAGCAATACTTGCAATACAAAAATCAGGAGAGTTTTGATGAGAAATTGACCCATAGAGTTGGCAGTCATGAAAGGCGAAACTTACTTTTTCTTTGAGTCGCAGCTCATGGAACATTTCTTGAATTTCACATTTCCATTTTTCTTGCTCTGAGTGAAAGGATTCGTGAGGGGTATTCATAAATGATGAGCGAGAAATTATCTCTAACTCTTTTAAAAGTACATCAAAAGAAGGTCTTTGATGAGGGTCAGGGTTCCAGCAGCCTAAAGAACACAAAAGACGACAAATTTTTTTACTTTGACTAACAGCTAGACCAAAGAATACATAAGACTGGTCCAATAATATTGAAAAGTAAGGGATATCAAAAATTTTAATATTTATAACATTTTGACAAAAATGGCAACTATGCTTGAATTTTTAAATGTTAAAAAACATGTTCTTACTTCAGAAAAATAACATTACATTATTTATGAAGCATTAATTGGTCATAAATTATTTACTTATATTTAAAGTAACAATTCACATTCCATTAACACATTCTATGAATTGAATATAACTAAATATTTCATATTTAATGCCAGACCTAGATTCAATAAATTTTGCAGTAATCACTGATTTTATCTGGCATTTGATATATTCTTTAAATAATCTAAATTCACTAAAACTTAAGGTTTAAATTTTTATATAAAATAAACATAATTAAAAGAATATAAAATTATATTCATACAAAAAAATGCAAAAAAGGAAGGAAAAAAAAAGGAAATATTACATTTCATAAGAGATGAAAATGGCAGTGGACATGTTGAGGGAATTGGCAAGGTTAGTTTATTCATTGCAACTCCATAAGCAACAGCTAAGGCATCAATGCCCTTATAAGGTGTTTCTCCAGTTAATAGTTCCCACAATACAACACCATAGCTGGAAAAAAAATAAAAATACAATTAATTATAAATAGCATAGGAAATAAATTCCAATATATATAAGAATAAAAAAGACATAGAATATTTTTCTCAGCGTTTACATAATAAAAGTAGCTATAAATACGGTTAAAAAAAAAGGTAGCAAATTTGAAATTTTATATTTGAATAATAAATTTAGTACATCATTAAAATAATAAACATCCAACTGCAGGTCAATTGAACAATTAAATTATTCCTAAATCATAGATATATTCTTTAAGAAAATTCCAAATATTTACAGAAAAAAAAGAGCATAACTTTACAAAACATATAGATCTGTTTCAAATGATTAGCTTCCTCATTTGAATCATTGCAACAAATTCAAACTTTATGATTTTAATGATTTTTTTTTAAATTCTGGATTACTTAAAAATATTATAATCATTATTACTAATTCTAACCGAATTTATGAAAAAGTTTTATTTATACTATAATCTTACAGAGTATTTCATGACATATTTTGTAAGTTGTAATTGAAGACTTACGGGGCATAAAGTGATATACCACAACCACCCTATGAAAAATTTGCTTTCTTATGATAAATAATTACATCCAACAAGAGTCTGTTAAAGAAACAAAAGTCTCTGCCAAACAGGGTTGGCTTTTTGCGGACAGAAACTGGTTTTTGCCATGCCAGTGGCAGAAACTGGTTATAATCGGTAAAAACTGGCAGAAACTAAAAAAACTTCTATATTAGTTCTAGTAATTGCTTAATGACATTTTGTTTAAGTAAACAGAAAAATTTAACTCCATGTAACTGTAACAAACTTTTTAATTCATTGTTTATAAGTATATATTATTTTGTTTATATTAAATATAAAGAGTGCAGTATATCAGCTATTTATATAAAATGAAGAATAAAGTAATGTAATAATAAATATAAATACTAGATTTTAGTTTATTATATTAAATTCTGAAATTCAGTAATTATCATTTAACTCTAAACATAACTGAATAGAGCTATTTTCAAATAGTAGTTTTTTTTCTTTTCAAGACATAATTTGCATGGCAACAATCAAATTATTATAACAGTATAGTAACAGTTTGAATCTTTTGTGGATGGCAATGCCTGCTGGTTCTGCTGGATTTGAGAGAATCTTCTCAAATTTCTCGTTCGTGCATAGCAAATTGAGAAATTGTTTAGGTTTAGAAACTGCAGAGTGCAAACAATGTAATATTTGATTTTGAATGGTGATAATTTTGTAAATAAATTGTACTTTAACATTTAATTGTTTTTTTCTAGGAATTATCCATTATATGTCAATCTCAGCACTTACTTTTAAGTCATTTTCTGAATTTGTGCTACAAATGTGGCAGAAAAGGGTTTTTGCCATGCCAGTTTTAACCAGTTTCTACCAGTGGTTTTAACCAACACGGCAGAAACTTGCCAACCTTGCTGCCAAAAGATGACAACATGTTACTTTCACTACAGTATTCAACTGTATCTAAGGCAAGCAAATCACCTCATTCCTAAACTAAAAGAATGTGGATTTTTACCTCTGTACTTTAAATAGTATTCTTCATACTTAAATTTTTATATTCCTGAGAAACTATAAAATTAATTTATTAAGGCAGTACGATGACAACCTCTACTGGTATATTTTTTGACCCATTACTGCAGTGTTTCCCAAACTTATGACTCTTGTGAACCCTTTCCAAATTTTTCGTAACGCTGTGTACCACTAATAAAAAAATGAATACTATAAAAAAATTGCACAAAAGTCAAAAATCGCAACTGGCTGTTGGCCCCACTAATTATTAACTGTTAACTCAGCAAAAAATAGCCAATGGAAAAATACGTAATAGTTAATTTTCATGGCTAGCTTTGTTTTTAAATAAAATTTTTTGAAATTTTCGTTTGTTGCAAGATATTTCGCATAAGAACGCGTACCCCCGCTAAACTGTTCCCGTACCCCTGGGGGTACGCGTACCACACTTTGGGAAACACTGCATTACTGATATACATAATTGCATTCATAGGAAGGGGGGAGGGGACATTTGGTGAAAGAAAACCCCAATACTTGTCTTTACTGTTGAATGACTCTTATATGTTACATTAACAGACAATGGGTCTAAAAACAGAGATAGAAATTAAGAAAAGTTAATAATTGACCCAAGGGATCATCAAATATATAAAATGTTACTGGTTTGGTGGAACTAAAAAAAAATTGAACTTAATTTTACTAACACAGTTTAGCATTGTTGAACAGAATTTTCAAAGCTCAATAACTGCAAAAAGTATCTTACCATGAGAATGGCCCACATATTATATCAATGGCTTTTTAATTTTTTTTAATTATGCGGCAAACAAAATAAAGCTACCTGTTATCTTTTTTCACACAATTTGCTGAAAAATAAATTAAATTTTTTTTCTTGGAGCCATTCATATCTCTACATATTTTTCACTTCATCATCAATTTTTAGCCATAGCTCTATAAATTCTACTTTTTAAAAAATAATCTCAATTTGAGCATTTTATTTTGATTCTCTCAACATTTCTAAAAACTGAGGGGAAAAAACTAACTCAAGCAGACTCAACACTGAAGACGTCAGAAGTTTTTATATTCCAATTCTTTCATTGTGGTGTCACATTGTTATTTGATTATCATACAATAATTATGAAAAATAATGTTCTCATTAAAAAGTAATATTTTTAAAGCTATTTTTAAACCAAAATTTTTTTGGTCAATTTTTTAAGGAAAAAACATTTTTTTGTAAATTCAAAAAACAAATTGGATTGTTGTTCATTTACGTCGCACTAGAGCTGCACAATGGGCTATTGGCGACGATCTGGGAAACATCCCTGAGGATGATCCGAAGACATGACATCACAATTTCGATCCTCTGCAGAGGGGATGGCACCCCCACTTCGGCAGCCCGACGACATGCACGCTAAGTCGAGCAATTTACGCTAGAACCGTTTAACAAGAACCAATACCGCACACATCCTCGGTCCCTACGAAGACTGATCTAAGTGGTCACCCACCGCACACTAACCGCAGCCAGTGATGCTTGACTTCGGCGATCTGCTGGAAACCGCGTCTTAAGGATCAGTCCACTGCGGGACCAACAAATTGGGAAGATATTAATTGTACTATAGAATTCAGCTCATTGGCATTTTCTCAAGATGACTGATTTCAGTCCCCGGGACTGAAGAGTGGCACTCATCTTACATGTCTCTGTCAAATGTCTTATTAAAAAAAAAAAAAAAAAAGTGAATTTAAATAAAAATTACTAAGCAAAGAATTTGCAATATTAACATTTACGATATAATATGCTTTTTTAAAAGACAAAAATACTAACCATATACCACCCCTTTCTATTGATTTCTGGTCTGAGGGGAGCCAGTGATAATTCTTATTTATGGTGGTCCAAGCCAAATTATAGTGGGCCCGTATCTATGGACTATTTTTAGTTTTGAGTCCTTCGAACATAAACAAATGAAATAATGTATGATAAACTAAAATTACTAAAAAATATATATATACCTCCAAACATCAGCCGCTTTGGAAAATGTGGACGATTTAATTACTTCAGGTGCCATCCATGCATAAGTTCCTGCTGCAGACATTCTGGTTGTTTTGTAGACCTCCCTCGCAAGACCAAAATCTGTGATTTTCAAAGTCTTGTTTTCTAGATCATTGGGGCCGACCGGTTCGCTCAGTAATACTAGAATAAAAATTAACAAAGCATAAGAACAATATCAACAAAGAACAATGCAAGTAGATGAAATCTCACAGCTCTGCCTAGATACAATATTGCGTCAAATACACCAAAAATTGTGGATGGGACATGCAAAAAAGCCACGGGGACTAGGAGAAATTTTAAAATATAGTGCATTAGCAGATATATATTGGCAAAACTAATTTCAAAAGAAAAAAATTATTCTAATTAAATTTTAAAAGTAAACATTCCTTATAAACCCACATATTAATATAATTAATTCTATTCATACTATTTCATCTTGGAAATTAACTTTATCTTTCTTTTCTCTCAGTTTTTTTCCCCTTTTAAACATCTGAATAATTTGAAGTGTAAATTTATGTTATTTTACATAAATTTTTTTAAATGGTATAAGTGATTTAAAATGGTATAAGTGAATAGTATGAATGGTATATTTTTGAAAATTTTAAAATGGTTTAAGTTATTTACATAATGGATCTACCTTAAGTAAAAATAAAATAAATAAATAAAAAGAGACCCAAAAATATTTATGTCATTGCTCATAAGAATGCTTAGTTTCCAAAGTCTAAGGTATAGTAGGTTTGGTATTTCATTTTAGCTATAGTTTGATTTAGAAAATCAAAATATTAATCTAGTAAAGGAAAATTGAATATATAAATAAATACTTTTTTCTTAAATACAGTAGGGAACCGATTATCCCGAACGATCGGGACCATCGCTATTCCGGATAACTGACTTTTCCGGTTTTCTGAATCGCTACAAAAAGCCGTTTTTTCTTATTGTTAAACCCAACTAAAAAAAAAAAATTTTTTTTTTTGTAGAAATAATCTTAAAAAGAAGAAAAAACGATGGAGTTATTAACTAATGATTATTTCCAAAATGATGGTAAGGTAAACATCTTTTAAAAAAGAAAGAAAAATCCCAAAATCTTATGAGGAAAAATTTTTTTTTATTTTTTAAATGGCGGGAAAATTTATGGAATTTTGTTCCGGTTTTTTGGTTTTCCGATTTCCGGATAACGGGTTCTGTACTGTATTTAACTGTATTTTTATTCATTTATTTTCAAAATTTTAAAATGGAATTTTAATTGGCATTTTTGTTTTTCTTTCTTACTCTTATTGAGAATTGAATAATTAAGAATTATTAATCGAATAACTAAGAACTGTGCAAAATTAACAGTGCAGAATTAAATCTGCACAATTGCTTCAAGCTGTAATTTTAACATTAATATCCGAATTTTGAAATTTTCCTTTTTTGTCATCATCTATTTAAAAAATTTTTGTGTATTAATATAAATTTGTTTATTCGTTTAAAAAAAGAAAAACCTTTTTCAATCATCACAGCAATTTACAATTTCAGTTTTAATTTCTCATTTTTTAATTTTAAACAAATAGTATAAACATAAGCGATAAAAAGAGGAAAAATAAAATTTCAACCCGAGTAAAAAGTTATCTGAAATTTCAATACACTATTTAGATTAAAAGTCTTATTGAACGCAGGAACAAGAAATACAAAAATTAAATCATTAGTTATTTAAAAAATGTCACCAAAGCAACTTTTTAAAACAAAAACATTTTGGATGAAACATACAAATTATATTTTAAAACGTAAAAATAGAAATATCTATTATGTTTTTAAATTACTATAGACCAAATGATACAGTTAAGATTTTAAATTAAATTATTATGTGCCAGCTTAAAAAATTGAATTTTTTTAAGGGTAATATAAAAATATAAATGATAAAGATATTTTTGCAATGAAAAAATAAAACTTTTTAATGTTTCTTCAAAATCCTAGCTACACTATTTTATTAAAAGATATAATTTGTCAACTAAATATTTAAAAGGCTTTCCCATATTTACTTATTAATTCTTAATTCACAGAACAAAATTAAATATTTTAGTTATGTGCTTAAAGCAGTGAAGGGACAGCAATTACATGTTTCCATGTAATAATTTAAAACTGTCACTAAATTTTTATTTTTTAAGTTTTTCATTGCCTGTCATTGATATGTATACTTAAAACAGTGTTTTCACTATATAGAGAGAATCTCGCTTATTTTTTTCTTTTCTCGCATTAAAAAATTATTACCGCGAGAAATTCGCTCATTCTATAAGCCAATTTCAAAATTCGCGAATTTCTCGCATTTTGGAAAAAGTTTCGAATTACGCCATTTAGAATAAAATCCGTTTCACTTTTCTTCCTGGATCTTTCATTATTTTCAACATCTGCCCCATTATCTAGCTTCCCTATTTACCAGTATTGTTCAGAACCTTTAAGAACAACAGAACACCATCTCTCTGAACCACGGAACCTCTTTCAGAATGCATTTCTCTGCAACCACGTGTTTACCGTACGTAAGGTTTCTTCATGCAAGACGTTCAAATTTTTTGCGCATTAATGTAAGATGAACAAATACCTTGTAAAGGCAATACCTTCTACTCCGAAATGGCCAAATGAAAATGAAACAAATGTGGGTAGAAACGATCAAAACGAAACAAATACGCATTTGAGCAACCTAATGAGAATAGCTGATGAAAAAGTAGATGTAGAACATTTTCCATATGATGTGCCGCAAAAATATTCAATGCTTTAAAAATTAGAAGGTTTTAAAAATGTTTTTTTTCCAAGTTTCTTGGTGTGTGTGTGTTTTTTTTTTTTTTTTTTTAAATTTTTAGAAATCTTACTTAACTTTTTGAAATCTCACCCTGTTTTTGAGGAAGAGTGGGAAATTCTTACCCATTTTTTTTTCTGCGATGAAAACACTGCTTAAAAGCATGATCTTAATGTAAAAATTATCAACATTAATTATGAGATGAATTTTTCATAATTGCCTGAGTCAAAATTTAACTTTTTGAGAAAACCACCTTTAGATAATATATATTCAATGTCCAAGACTCAATTTTCCATTTCCAATAAAAACTGTAGCATATATTTGTATGAATTAATTTAATTTCTGGTCATTATATGAGCATGTACACCGTGACATTTATTTGTTCAGGAATAAAGTGTCCTCCATGCAAGGGCGCCAGCAGAATAATATAGAAGGGGGTGAAATGCCCTAGCAAACTAGCCCCTCCCCCCAAAAAAATTTAAAATATTACATTTTGTTTTGTTATTACATATACTTTAATCTGTTAATTTTTTCAAGACACATTTCTTCATTGTTACCAAGATATTTAAAAAAAAGTAAGAATTTCTTGTACTTGTAAATTTTGCCACGAGAAACTGTATTGATGGCACTGGCATAGCTACTGACTTTAAAACACAAATAACTACAAGCAGTAGCTTCGTATACTAACGTGTTTGTGCAGGCTTAACATTGGTATTTATTGTGTTGATGAAGTTTTTCAGTCGTGAGAAGTCAGTTTGTGCTATACACCTTTGTTAAACTAAATAACTAATAGAAAATATATTATTTATATTTTATTAAATGAAATTTAAAAATATAACTTAGATATCTGCCCAGTTCGTGCATGCTCAGTGTGCATAAGAAAAGAATCAAAGACGACTCAGAATTCATTGAAAAAGTTATAAACAGATTTGGACAGCAAACAACACTATTGCAATTCTTGTTTGATTAAACAATTTTTTAATTGTTATGTGTCAATAATTACTTAATTATTTGTTTTTGAACAAAAAAATTTTTAATAAATTTTTTTTTAACAAAATTGTTTTTCTGTATCTCTTTAATTGTTATAAAAAAAAAGAAAGAAAGACAGGGGGGTGCTGCAAGTGCACCCTCTTGCACCCCGTGCCCTTGCATCCACGGTTAATCAACTTATGATAACCTTGCTTTCTATTTAATTTCTTAAAATAATCAAAGTAAATAATGCCTCTCTGTTACTTTATATTATAAAATTGTTGATAGTATGCTGATTGGAATCTCGATCTATTTTGCAATTTCTTTTTTCAAACCTGTACCAAAATCATGGAAATTCGATAAAAATTCTATACTAAACATAGTCAATTTTCCAATCTGAATCATTTTGAACAAATCACAATGTCTCTCCCATGTGTTATACTAGATAACTTGAATGGGAGACACACAGCACATACATTCACCTGTTCTTTCTTTCTCACAATTCTACAGATAAGGAATTCTTCAAAACCACACAAGATGAATTCCTATAGCAACCATTCAATCAATCAAAGCACCTTATTCATACTCATTATTCTCTTGTCAACCACACCCCCTCAAGAAAATAAAATGTAATAAGTAAAATGGGTGGCCACTGCACCTGACTGGGCATAGATAAGGAAACAATAAACAAGAATCTTAAACTCCACCAAAAGAAATTTGGTTTTCATAGTGTCCATTACATACCTTTATCTTTATAAGTTTAGGCAAGATGTTCACTGCATATTTTTTAATAACATCTCCTTCTCTCTTTCTATATCCAAACATACATATTAATATAAATTTGGAAAGAGTTTAAGAAATTAGAAAATGTAACAATAAAATGAATTTAATTGTTATTCTTTTATAATTTTTCTGTTTTTTTTTTTTGTAATCTTACTTAATAATCATTATAAATAATTTAATTTCACTTTTTTATTTCCTGTGTTTCTTTTATTATGGGCTTTATGTACTTGTCACATATGAGCGGTTGATAATTAAAAAAAATAATAATAAAATAATTCTTTAATTTTTTTTTTTATTCTTAATGATTTGTTATTTATATTTATGTAGATTGGAAATTTTCTTTTATTGTACTTGCAGTGTTTGTTCGAAGCGTTTTGAGAAGGGCAACCCAGCTTCCCCGCCTTTTGATCCTCTTTTTTTTTAAAAAAAGCAACCACCCCTTAAACACACTGCCTTGTCATTCATTTATATTCCATAAAAAATCAATTCATTGTTTAAATAATAATTACACACTGGTAAAATTATCTGTGTTTATAGGTTTAATTCTGATTACTATTAGGGATATTTATTTTGATAGTATTCTCAACTGGTTAAATTCTTAAAAGTTTCTCTTTTTTTGGAGGAAGGGGGAGAGGAGTATATCTATGAATTTTTTAAGTAATTTTAAATACTAAAATTATTTTTTTAACTAAACACTTTTTTTCTTTAAAAAAAAAAATCACTTTTAAACAATGTTCATTCTAGACCTCAAAAAGAGCATGGTATCAATCTTCACAAATATTTACATATTGACACCCAGAATATATAAATTTATATTCTTATAATTAAAAAAATATTTTTTTTCCAGATAACTGGCTTAAATTAAAAACAATTCCTCAGTTAATTCTCACTCTATAAAGCAGCTTTAAAATGAGTTATTCTTGAATATTGATGTTGCATGTGTAATAAAAACTTATATCGGGATATGAAAAATGATGACTAAATAAATGGAAAAAGATAAGCAATTGTAATAACTGCAGTTAAAAGCGATCGAAAATTAATGTGGACTTCCATAAAGGACGAGAATTTATGATAAAATCCATCTAAATTGAGCACGTCAAAAAGTGACTTCTTAAATTAAATAAACTTGCTTGCCGCAATGACACTGTATAAAAATTATCAGAATAAGAAATTGAATATTGTATAAAAATATTCAGAATAAGAAAAAACATGTGTGAAAGGCTGGAAGTAACGTATATCTATGACGGATTTGTGGCAAATCTATAAAACACCTTAAAAAGAGATAGCTCTAATTTGAAATTCACATGCCATAATAACATATCAAATATATCAGAGTTTGAAAAAAAAAAAAAAAGAAAAAAAGATCACAAATGTCAATCATGACGCAATTTTTGGCAAATTAAAAGCCTTAAGAAGCAATAACTAAAATTGCAAATTCAAAATTATAACATCATACATAATCTTACAAAAATATTGAAAATAAAAAAAACCAAGTGCAAAAAATCAAAAAATTATAAATAACCGCAGAAAGAACTATTAGGTTGTCTGCAAAGTTTGTGCTGATACATTATCCAATATCATAGGATCGGGAATAACTTTCTGAACGGCTTATCATCCGACGACAGGAAATTACAAAGGAGTCAAACAACGTAATAACACTGTATTAAAAATATTGGATTTTGAAAGTGGGTGAAAAAATCATAAATAAATGCTAAAAAAGTCATAACCAAACACCATGAAATTGTGATAGAATACTCACGATTCGAACACTTAAAGAAGTAATAACACAAATTTGAAATTCGCACATTGCATTAAAAAGTACAGCAGAGCGCCGATTATCCGAACGTCCAATTATCAAAACTATGTCCAAATCCGTTTTATTTCTACAATTGGGGGATGGGTTGGTTGTCACTTATGGTTAATGATTAGAGATTACAGTGCTTGGAATCTTAAATCTTGGAATAAAATTCTTAACAGAAAAACAAAAGAAAATGAAGTTTCTGAACCAGTAGATCTTTCGGATGAAAAGATGCCAGATTATAAAGCAGAAGAAATAGAAGACTTTTGTCGAGACACTGAAAACGACCCAGGAGTTCAAATTTTCAATGATGGTGAAATTGTTGCTGAAATTTTAAATGAAAATCGGAACTCCTAAGACGAAGAGGTAGAAGTAGGAGATCAAGTTCAAGATATTGGACCTTCTCATATAGAAGCATGCAATTCAATAGATATTGCAATGAATTGGTTAGAACTTCAAAATGATTTTGATCCAGTTCAGTTGATTTATTTAAAAAGACTAAGGGCTATGGCTGCTCAAAAAAGAGCATCTTCTTTGAAACAAAAGTCTCTGCTGTATTTCTTTTCAAATGGAAAATAAAGAAAAATTTAGTAAAGTCAGTAATTGGCAAAAAAATTATAAAAAGCTGAAACATGATAAAAATAATTTAAAAAAAAAAATAAAAAAAACAACTTTTAAACACGCCAGAGCTTAGATAGTAACTGCCAGTCCTAAGCCTAGAAAAAGTGTGAAGGGAAGTTAGGTCATATATAATAATCATTTAAACAAACAACTTTCCAATTATCCGAATCACGTTCGATCCCGAGTAGTTCCGATAATCGGCGCTAAAACTATATGAAATAGCTTTAAAAAAAATTATTACCCAAACAACCTAAATTTACGAAGGAATCGCGTCGAATTAAACACATTAAATATGGATAACTCAAATTCGAATTTGAAACGTGACAATATCACTGTATTGAAAATACTGAATTTGAAGAAGAAAAAAACATGTGAAAAGGGCCGATAAGATGATAAATAACTTCTGAAAAATTATCATCAATAGACATTAAGTTAGGATGGAATAGACACAAATTGAACATTTCAAAGAAGTGACAGCTCAAGTGCAAAATGCGCAGGTCGTAATAATGTATTTAAGATATCGGATAAACAGAAAAACAATTATTCACAAGTTAAACACTATTTATTATGTACTCTGGTTCACAGGGCATGTGGGGTGGTATTTTTTAGCCAAAAGGTAAATGAATTTACCGCCTAAAAGGAACCCTGGTATATCGACACAAAATTTTTTCTAAAAGTAAAGTAAAACAAAATTGATATAGTAAAAGGAATAATTCCGAAAACTTTCTTTTGGGACCACCTGACATATTAATGCAAAATGGAAACAATGAAGAGAAATAAAGGTACATACCTTTTAATTTTGTATAAATTAACACATATCTATTAGTAATTACAGAAACTATATACACAATTAAGATTTTGAGGCAGTTATAAATGAGATGAAAAATATTTATGCACCAGTATCAACTATTTTTGCCAAGGTAACAAAAGATTTCTAACTTACATTTAAGGAAAAAAACAACATATCTAATGGTCTTCCTATGGGTGGCTACGAGTTATATTCTTAGACTTGGCTCACTTATGTGATTTTATGTTATAGCCTGTTTCTAGGTTAAATTCTTGATATTTTTCGAGCAGAAACTAATAAGGAAATCTTTGGAAAAAAAAGAACATACATTTTTAATACTTGAATTATTAGAGTATATTTATTATATACAAACTGTCAAAAACAACTACAATTCCAAAGGCACTAACGGAGAACTAAAGCTAAAGGAAAGGCCTTGGACTAAGCAAAAATTAAATATATCACAGATTCGCTGAGGAGAGACAATACTCTCTAATCTGGTCCCCTTTTGCACTGTGTTAACAGCCTTTCACTTGACAGGAAGTAGCCAAACATTGGGAATTATTTTAGTGCAAGACAGATAACTGGGATATTTCTGTATTGTGACCTATTGCGCCAACTAGAGACGCCAAGGTGCAAAAAAGATTTTAAACTTGCAATTTTGTTTTAAAAAAATATGTAGATGTTTGCTCGTGGGTGGCAACAAATCATGCCTTTCAAGTTAGTCCTTTTCTGTGATGTTTTTCTTTAGCTTCTCGCAGGCCGCTGCCAGGAAATTGCCAAGTTGTTACGATTCATCATCATATCTGGCTAGACAGCCCAGTGTGGGCCAGTGCCTTCCTTTGAATTCGAATCCACTTCTCTCTACTTTTGACACTTGTTCGCCAGTTTTTCTCCTTTAGAGTAAGGAAATCAGTCTCAACTAAATCCAGCCATCTCAGCCTGGGTCTACCTCTTTTCCTGTTCGTTAGGGGTTTATGTAATAGGATTTTCTTAAAATTTGAGTCATCATTCCTTCTGAAAAGGTGAGCTGCCCAGCTCATTCGATTTATTTTTATGAATTTCACAATACCTGGCTCTCTGCAGATTTTATACAGTTCAGTATTATATCGTCTTCTATAGGAATTATTTATTTTTATCCCACCAAGGATGGCCCTCAAATCTTTTCTCTCAAAAATGGCAATTTTCTTTTCATCAGCTTGAGTTAGGATCCAGGTCTCAGAGCCATAGGTAAGTATTGGCCTAAATAATGTTTTATAGAGTAAAAGTTTTGTATTTTTTGATAAAAGAGAGGATTTGAAAAAACGTTTTAAACCATAAAAAGCTTTATTTGAGCAAATTAGACGACTCCGAATCTCATTGTCTATGTTATTGTCGGCAGTAACTATTGAAGCAAGGTAAGTAAAATTCTGAACAGTCTGAAACCTGTGGGAACCAATCTCCGATTATTCTGCCACAAATCACCTTACGGAATTCTCCTCCAAAATTTTTTTCTCGTATTTAGACTATGGTATACAGATTTTCTCCTACATTATGAAGTTATGATGCAGCAGGCATAGTTCATTATTAATTTTAAAGTCAAAATTTAATAATTGATTCTATGAATAATATAAAAAAGATTGAATACAATAACAAGTTATAAAACTTACCATTACTGGACTTTAGATCACGGTGAATAAGTGATATGCGTGCTTCAGAATGTAGATAATGCATCCCTCTAGCAATTTGAATAGCCCAACTGACTAAAACATTAGGAGGAATTTTTCTGCCACTCAATACCCTATTAAGTGAACCTCCTTTAGCATATTCCATCACAAGGCACAAGTTCGGTTCATCTAAACACACACCTTTGAGCGTCACAATGTTCGGATGGTTCAATAACCAAAATAATTTAGCTTCTTGCCTCACATTTTCAATTGTTACACTGATATCTTCATCAGGGTCTTGGCGTGCGGCTTTCACTGCTACTTCTTGCCGACGCCAATATCCCCTGTAGACTTTACCAAATCCTCCAACACCAATAACTTCTTCCAGTTCAAGCTCTGAAAACTTGATAGTAAAAGGTCTCTCACGTTCAATGGGTTTGACATTATTAACATTGAGCAAAGTGACAAAATTGCTAGGAAATATTCCAACTTTGTCACATATTTTTCCAGTCCACCATCCTTCGTCTCCGGATATTTTGGAATCTTTCGACAACACCTCCACTTGCTCACCGCGGTGAAGTGACAATTCGTCTTCACCTGATGCTTCGTAGTCGTAAATGGCTGTCCACAGTCGAGTTTTGTCGGTGATTCCATAATTTTCGGTGATATTAGAATGCAGAGATTCCATAGAAACCCGATAACAGTCTGGCATCCGAAGACAAGTTAAGGAAATCGAGAAATTAACCTAAGTCATCATGTGTTATGAATCTTTAGGCCTAAAAATCGCATTTATTTCGATGAATATCGTATCGATTATTTTCGAGTTTTCTCGCATTCCATGTGAATATTATAAATCTATTGCTGAAAAGAGCATTTGGAAAACTAAAATAAATGATCTAACCTTAACCATTTCAACAACAAGATAGAACCCTGACACCTCTTTGATCTCCTCCATATAAACTAGCAGGAGCAAGTTTACAAATTTCTAAAGTTTACAGTTGCCAGTTTCTATCTAAAAATACTTACAAAACAAACAAATAAAAACATAACTTGCAAAAAATCAATTATTAAATATTTAAATGTGCTGATATTTGTATGAAATGTTAAAATCTAACATAAATATTTTGATAGTCGTTTAAGATAAGCACGAAGGTCATTAATCTTCATTATTTAGAAATAGCTTTAGTTGCTTTCAAATGGCAACAAAGGCATTTCTGAAACTGAAAAAGGTTTATTTAACATCTAACATGGCAGTGCATAATTCCTTAGTTCAATGTTTATCAATTATGTACAGATTGCTAGCTGCTATATTTATATTTTTCACAAATTTCTTAACTTAACAATCGAATGCCGTTGTTGAAATGAAATATGGGATACCAAACTTTAGAAATACTTCGGCAGGGTGTTTGGGCATCTTTTACTGGTGGTTGGTTTTACGATCCGAGACAGGACCACTTTATAAATATAGTTCACCTATATATATGGTTAATTCTGTTATGCCTTCCTTTTGGATTGTATATGGTAAGATGTATTCCATATTTAAATTATGCATCCTAATTTGTAACAAAAATATGCTATCTAAATATTGTATTTATCTCCTGTATCATGACGGCTGAGTTACAAAGTAAACAAATGTGTAAACATTGATCAGCTGAAAGTTTTTATCTTTCCTGACTAAGAACTAAACAAAGAACGTTTTTTTAAAAACTATTTTGATTGTGAATAATATTAAAGATTTTATTTCAATTTCATAAGGAGGTCATAATTTTAGTTATTAGGTATCCTCATACTTGTTTTTTTTTTCTTCCGTGTATACTTATTATCTTACAAAGTGGTATTATTTATTGTATCGAAATAACCACTAATATATTTAATCACGTTTCAAAGCAGTTTATAGAATTATAAATATTAGCTTTACATTTTATTAAGTTTTTAAAATATGAATTTCAATAAAAACTGGATTGATTAAAGACAAGATTATTTTTTACTATTAATCACCAAAAACGTGAGAAAGTTCTACTCTTAACTAATAATTTGGCATTTCAACTTTCAGTCATTGTTGTTTAGTTTAGATAATTGTTGTTAAAGAGATATAAATGTACTGTTCAAACTATTATTCTTATTAGAATACATTAGACATTAATTGTAGAGTATTAATAGTTACTAACACACGAATCAGGAAGTTATTAAAACAGCTTTGAATATTTTCATTCATCCAGCATAATATTTTATTTTTTTTATCGCCTGGAAAATCTTATTTCTGTGGAAAATTTTTCAAAAATAAAAGAAACTAGCCTATCTTATCTAAACTAACATGCTGAAATATTGAAACTTTCAGATTGACTTATATTTTTTACAACCTTAAAAATCATGTTCTATTGTTTATCTTTAATTAATAATTATGATATATAAACTTGGCCAGATAAAATTGTTAAAATAGGGTGACCTAGGGTAATTCCTGATCAAAAAACGCAAACACCTATTTTGTGAAAAAACTATTCAAAATAGAATTTTAATATTTACTGAAAGTTTGAGGCTATATGAGATGAGTCCAATGCCTCCTTCTATTGTTTGAAAATCTAATTAGAATTTAAAAGATTTTTAATTTTTAGTGATCAGGAATTACCCCCGGTCTTGATATTTCTGGGGTAATTCCTGATCACTTCTGGGGTAATTACTGATCACCAGTTTTTATTGTAAAGGGGCTGTTTAAATATAATTATATAATGGTAATTAACAATTAAGACATCAAGATCAAACAAATAAACCAAAAAGATATGTTTAGGTAAGCAGCTAATAAAGCAATTTATTTAAAAGCAAGAAGAACGATTAACACTTTAAATTTTCAAAAATCTTTGCATCATGCCATACATTTTAGGCAATCAGCCAACTCATTCTCATGTTATTCTGAAATATAAGAGAGTTCTCACATGAGTTACTTTTGCTGGATTTTTTAACTTCATTAAGGGAGAGTGTAAAGTTAAGTAAGGTATGTCAACAGCTCTGCAAGGAGCTCTCACACTGAAATTTTCATTTTCAATCATTAAAAGAAATTCACTAATTTTGTTTTCTAAAAGCTTAGTATCTTTTTAGGCTTAAAATTTCCCACCATATTTATACTAGGCTAATTTATAAACTTAAAAATTATTCTAATGATGTACACACATAAAATTAAGATAGATGCAAAGGTAAGACAAACCAGAAATGGTGCAAATCAGAATACAGTCTTGTATACAGTTAAAAACAAATTTTGTGATGACAGTTATAATATATTTTATAGTTGTTCCACTTAATAAATATGAACTGTTATTTAGGAAAAGACAATTAGCTATTTATAAGCTATTTTATGTACTATTTATAAGAAGAAATGACAATGATCAGGAATTACCCCAGTGATCAATAATTACTCCATCTGTAGGGGGCAACATTTGATATAGTTTCCTATAATCAATTATAATGTAACAATTAAACAAAAGCTTACACTACTTTTACTCAAAGAAAAAGAAAGTGACTCATAATATTTATTATTAAGAAAAAAATCTTTCCAGAAATGTGCACATTTGAAACCCATCTTTGAAATGGAAAATACAGAAAGCAGTTTAAAAGATACTTATTTTGTTAGATTAAACAAAAAATTATTATTAAGTAAATGTAGTTATACTTTAGTAAAGTGTACAAGCATTCTTGTCCATGTCTTAAATTTTAAAAAAAATAATTTTTTTAAAATAAAACTTAGGTGATCATTATTTACCCCAGAAACAGAGTGATCGTGAATTACCCCGGGTCACCCTACTGACCATAATTTTGAAATGCAACATTACATTAGAACTAAATATGTATCGGATCTGAGAAATATTTATATTAAGGAAAATAATAATTTTCATTTGATAAACTTTTTGAAATAAATATTTTTTACTTGGTATAGTTATAATAACCCTTGTCATTCTGGCAGAAATGAACATTCTGTTATGTGTGGTCATAGCATGAGGGTGCAAAATAACCACAAATATTAACTCATAGCTAGATAAGTTTTTACAAAGGAAAGCTTTATTTTAATAAAAATTATGTCACTAACACAAAAATTGGTAAAAACACTACTTTTTTTAAACATTAATATACAACATAAAAGTACCTTTTAAAATAATACTTTGTTATTAAAAAATCCATTAAAGATAATATGCTAATTCAGGAATGTCATTTTAAAATAAACATAGGTCTTCAAGACAACTGTAAAGACTACACTATGTTTTAACGTTAACATAAACCACATAAAGGGACTGACATTTCACAAAAACAGTGAATGCAGTTTTCAAACAGGAAAATTATTGATAAATTTATTGTATCCTTTGAAAAGAAAGTTACAAAAAATTATGAATGACCATAAATTACCGTAATAAGAATTTAGAAGATCATTTCATTTTGCTTTCATTCAAAAGGGTTTCAAGGTGTTTCACATTTATTGTGTGGCAATATCAAAAGAAATTATGTTTTAAATAATTTTTTTCAAACTTTTTCTATAACGAATGACTAGATTTAAGTTGTTGTTGGAATGAATGGTTCAGTGTGGATTTTCTAATGTATGTTAAAATAATAATGCATCTATGGAATATCTAACAAAACTTTATGCATTAGTTGTTATAATATACCTGATTGTTTGAAGGAGGTGCCGGGGGGAAATTCCGATTGCAATGGAGAAACTTTTGGTCAAACTTTAGAAAAAAAGTCATAAGCCTCAAAATTTTTATTATAAAAAAAATGTCTGTTGCAAAATTTCCCCCCATAAAATATATTTACCTGGTGATTTTGTACCTGGTAAATGCTGGTTATACACTAGGGATGCAGTGTTTTCATCATAGAAAAAAAATGGGTAAGAATTTCTCACCCTTTCTCAAAAAAAGGGTGAGATTTCAAAAAGTTAAGTGAGATTTCAAAAAACTAAAAAAACACAAAAACTCGTGATAAAAAATCATTTCTTTAATTATAATACATTTTTAACGTCTTCTATTTTTTAAAGCATTGAATATTTTTGGTGCATCATCATAGAAGATTTTGCCTTTACAAGGTATTTGTCCATCTTACAGAGCACATAAAAAATTTGAACGTCTTACATGAAGAAACCTTACCTATGGTAAACACGTGGTTGAAGAGAAATTGTTCTGAAAGGGGTTCCTTGGTTGTGTTCTGTTGTTCGAAAAGGTTCTGAACAATACTGGTAAATAGGGAAGCTAGATAACAAGACAGATGTTGAAAATAATGAAAGATCCAGGAAGAAAAGTGAAACGGATTTTATTCTAAATGGCGTAATTCGAAGCTTTTTCCAAAATGCGATAAATTCGCGAATTTTGAAATTTATTTATAGAATGCGCAAATTTCTCTCGGTAATAATTTTTTAATGCTGGGGTAACACTGGGATGTAAAGAAAAGTGATTTGACCGAATAAGGAATATTCAGCCAAAAAAAGCAAAGGAATGGCTACATTTTATTAAGAACAGAAATCATTAATAAATACTATTTTTTTTTATAGAAATGAGTTTCATCATTATTGAAAAATGATCAATACTTAGTTGTATCATTGGTACATGGTAAAGGGGAAAAAAACGTAATATAAATTGATTTAGCAATTAGCGGGAAAAAGAATGTTTCATAAATTTTTACCTGACTCGGTTGTTGTATGGACTTGGAACTATAAAATTGAAGGTGGAACGTTTAGATATCTCACAATTCAGTTAGAATTTGCCACAATTTACTGGAATTGGAGATGAACTTAGAATATTGAATTATACATCGAAAACATTGAAACACTCCACACACAGGAATCGAAACACATACACTATTTATTTTCTCAAGCTCAATGAATAATTAATTAGGATGCGCAAAGCGCCATCTGTGGACTGTAGTATTAAACATACCGCCCCCCTTGAAACACGGAGGGGTTTCAAAATTAATGAATTTAGTTAAACAATAATTAAGTAATCAATTGACAATAAAGCACACTTCTAAATTAATAAAATTAAGCAACTGGTTTTACATACATAATTTCAAATGTTCAAGTGTTTATAGGAAGAGGACACAGTTTTGCTATAGGTCTCACCAGTTCCCCAGTATGAGTTCTTACCCTAACCACACGAACCTTATCGTCTTTACCGGGGAACGTTTCCGTGACTTTCCCTAACTTCCATTGTAGTGGGGGTAAGTTGTCGTTCTTGATTAAGACAAGATCTCCGATTTCAAGGTTCTTTTTAGGGAAACGCCACTTCGATCGTGATTGCAACAATGTCAAATACTCAGAAGACCATCTATTCCAAAAATGTTGGGTCATTCTTGTTAGTAATCGCCAACGGTCGCATTGACGGATGTCGTCTGGAACCGTAGGTTGTGGAATAGCTGTCAATGCCTTTCCTATCAGGAAATGTCCTGGTGTCAGAACAGACGGATCATCTGGACTGCTAGATAATGCACATAGTGGTCTTGAGTTAAGGCATGCCTCGATTTGGCATGACAGCGTGGCCAGTTCTTCGAAGGTGAGACTAGCATCCCCAACAACTCTTTTCAAATGAAATTTGAACGATTTCACTGTAGCCTCCCAAATGCCTCCGAAGTGGGGAGCAGACGGAGGATTGAAGTGAAAGGCGATGTTGTCTGTTACCAGGAATTGTTGAAGGGCATCTTCCTTCATCAACTGCCGGAACTCCTTTTTGAGCTCTCTGCTAGCTCCGTAGAAATTGGTTCCTTGATCGCAGAAGATATCTGAAGGTCTACCTCTGCGTGCCACAAATCTTTTTACACAAGCAATAAATGCTTTTGAGGTTAAGTCGCTGACGACTTCAAGGTGAACTGCCTTCGTTGCGAGGCAGACGAAGACGCATATGTAGCACTTAGTATTGCGGCTGCCTCTTCCCTTGGAGCTCCGTATTAAGAATGAGCCGGCGAAGTCAAGACCAGTTCGTTGGAAAATAGAAGAGGGACAAACTCTGGACTCTGGAAGATCTCCCATGATTTGCTCGGCGAGCCTTGGACGATTTCTGAAGCATGGGATACATGTTCTCACCACTCTTCTAACTGCATCTCTGGCTGAGAGAATCCAAAATTTCTCTCTGAGAGTTGCTAGGAGAAGTTGCGGTCCGGCATGAAGAAGTTTCAAGTGATAATCCGTGATAAGTAAGTTCACAACATGGTCGGTTTTAGGAAGCAGGATGGGATGCTTCTTTGATTCAGGAAGCATTGAATTTTTCAGTCTGCCACCGACACGAATTATTCCGGAATCATCGAAGAACGGAGTCAAGGGAATAAGCTTGTTATTCGAAGGAAGTTGCTTGCCTGTTGAAAGATAGGAGACTTCCGTCGGAAAATGATCTTGTTGGATGAATTTGACAATTCTCTTCTCGGCTTCATTCAATTCTGCCGTTGTTAAGAAGGATTTGTTTCTTTTATCTGCAGCGACAGAACAGTTCTTCATGAATCTAAAACAATAGGCATATACTCTTTTCAGTTTGTTCCAAGACGAAAATTTTTGGAAAAACTCTGCCTTGAAAGTAGCATCAACTACATTCAACATGATCAGCTTGGTTGTTTTGGCTTCGGCAGTCATGTTTTCTTTTAATTGTGGATCATCTTCAAACCTTCCATTAGGAAAAGTAGAACTATTTAACCAATCAGGTCCGCTGAACCACAAGTCGCACTTTTCTAGTTTAGTTGGGGGTATCCCTCTCGTTCCACAATCAGCAGGATTCTCCAAACCGCTCACAAAGTTCCAGTGCACGTTAGGAGTCAGCTCTTGAATTCGTGCTACTCGATTAGCTACGAACGGTTGCCATCTTCTTGGTTCGGACTTCAACCATGCCAGTGTGATCTTGGAATCAGACCATGCAAATGTCTCAGAGATTGGCACAGTTAGTGTTGGCAAGGTAGCTTGTAACAAATTGGCCAGAAGTAAGGCAGAACAGAGTTCCAGTCGAGGTAGAGACTGTGGTTTCACTGGAGAGACACGTGTCTTGGAAGTTAGCAGTCTAGATGTCACGACTTGGTTTGCATCTTTGGAACGAATGTATATAGCAGCACAGTAGGCCTTTTCTGAAGAATCACAGAATCCGTGTACTTGTACGTCGGTAGCCTGTGGAATGAGGATATAGCGTGGAATCTTGATATTTGTAAGTAGAGGAAGCTGTTTCTGGAATACTCTCCATTGACTTGCCAGAGAGTCTGGTAGCTCCTCATCCCAGCCTAGATGATGACTCCAAAGCTCTTGGAGGAAGATTTTGGAAGTGATAACTGTAGGTGCCAACCAGCCCAAGGGGTCAAAGATTTTTGCGACTTCGGAAAGTACCTTGCGTTTAGTCCATACGTCGCTCTCATTGACGGTGATGGTAAAGGTAAACGCGTCAACATCTGGAAGCCAAGCTATTCCTAGAATCTTGACCGGTTGGTCGTCGTTTATCATGTGTTTGGAATCAACGGTCTTTAACTCTTCCGAAATGGTTGCTAGTACGTCAGGATCATTTGACACCCACTTTCGTAGAGAAAATCCTCCTCTCTTCATCATCTCCTGCAGTTCGGACACCAGTTGAATGGCTCCCTGTTTTGTTGCACTCCCGCTCAGCAAATCATCAACGTAAAAATGACAAAGGGTGGCTCTTGAAGCGTTTGGATAATTTTCTTGTTCGTCTATGGCAAGCTGTCGTAAGGTTCTCGTGGAGAGGAATGGTGCCGAGGACGTACCGTACGTAACGGTAATAAGACGATACTCCTTTATTTGTTCGGTTGGAGAATCCCTCCAAAGAATTCTTTGCCAGTCTACGTCTTCCTCATGAACTTTAATCTGGCGGAACATCTTTTCAACATCAGCGCAAATGGCTACACTGAAAAGTCGAAACTGGATGAGAATAGGGAAAAGTTCTGGTTGCACTCTTGGACCAACCAGGAGCAGATCGTTGAGAGAGAGTCCGGATGAAGTTTTACTGGAAGCATCAAAAACTACACGAAGCTTTGTTGTGCAGCTAGTGTCTCTGACAACTCCATGGTGAGGAAGGTATAAACTTTCGATTTTATTAATGTCAGAGTCCGGAACCAGTTCCATGTGATTTAAATCACGGTATTCCTTCATAAATTTTCGATAGAGGTTGTATTTCTCAGGATTAGAAATGAGATGACGTTCCACGCTGATTAGCCTACGAATTGCATTTTGTTTTGAAATACCTAACCGCGTGGGAGAAGTGTGAAAGGGCAACCTTACTGTGTATCTGCCATTCTCATCCCTAGAATGTGTCTTTACGAAATGATCTTCACAAGCCTCTTCTAAAGAAGTTAAGGGTTTGACGCATGGTACAGAATCTAATTCCCAGAATTTATTGATTAGAAGATCCGATTCTAACTGAATATAATTGACATGTAGAGAATTTTGACCACCAGAATTTGCCTTACCACCAATTATCCAACCCAGTTCTGAACGAATGGCAAATGGCTTATCCTTACCTAACGATAATGTTTGACCCTTTAGCAATGGCAAAGTAAGGTCAACACCAAGGAGTACATCAATCGGAGCACTCTTGTAAAATGCTGGATCAGCCAGAGAAATATCCCCAAATAATTCGCGCATTGAGGAATCTAAGTCGTGATGTGGAATCATGCCTACAATTTTGTTAATCACATAGACGGATGCATGAAAGGAATTTTGAGATGAAAAATGTGAGGTGAATTGAATCTCAGCAACCCCATTTGTACGCGTATTGGATGCGCCTAAGCACGAAATACGAACATTGGCCTTTTCCTTTTGCAAGCCCAATTTCTCAATACACTCATTTGTAATAAGCGAAGCCTGGCTACCGCTGTCCAGAAGACATCTACAGGTCTGATAGTTACCCCAAATATCTCTCACCTGAATCAGAGCAGTGCAGAGGAGAGTTTGAACGTCTGGCCCCACACCCGAAATACACGATGTAACATCTACCACTCTAGAATTATCACTTAATTGACTAGTACTTGGAATAAGGGCAGGCGAAAACACAGGAGCGTTGATAGAAAGTTCACTAGAATTTGACTTATTTATAGCACCCTGTTTTCCCCTATCGCTAACATTTTCGATATGAAGTAAAGAGTGGTGGGGTTTTTTGCACCTTTTACATCTAAACTTGCTGTTGCAAGTTTTCACACTGTGAAATCGAGTTAAACAGTTAAAACAAACATTATTCGATTTAACGAAATCTAAACGGCCTTGAACGGATAATTTTAAGAACGTATCACATTTCGACAATGTATGATCTCCATTACATAGAGGACATTGTGACTGGGCGTTGGACGCGACCAAAGTCACTTTTCTTTGAATGTTTCTCTTAGTAGTTGAACTCGGGATAGATCTAGCTTGTGTTGCAAGGAATTGCAACAGTTCGTCCAACTTTGGAATGACGTCAGTTTGAAAGGTTCTTTCAAACCAAGTTCTTGAATTTGCATCAAGCTTGAACAATATCATGTGCATTAAAAGGGTATCTGTAGTTGGATCAACCTTGTATTCCAGGGACTCTAACATTCTTACGAATTCCTTAGTGGAATCTATCAAATTTAAAATTTGTGTGGATGATTCTCCACTCAAGGGCGTTATATTGATAAACTTTTTCATTAAGGAGGACATAATTTCTCTTTTGTTAAAGTATCTATCTTTTAGCAATTTCCAAGCGATTTCGAAATTATCATTGGTAATGGATAAAGAGTTTACGATTTTTAAGGCATCTGATTTTAAACTCCCCTTTAAATATTGCAATTTTTGCGCTCCCGTCAAATTTTGATTGTTCGAAACTGCAGCTTCAAAAAGATCGGAAAAGGCAAGCCACTCCTCATTTGCACCAGAAAATATAGGTAAAGATAACGTAGGAAGTTTCACTTCAGCAAACTGAGATGAGACAGAAGCCTGGCCTGAACTTTGGTTTTTTACCTCAAAACTAGAATTCACTACGGGAGGCAAAAGCCGGGTGTCGATATCGACAAGTACTGACTCTAACGCATCTAAAATGTCGTCCTTTTCCGTAGAATAAGTTTCCTCATCCTTTTCCTCGCAAATACTTATAATAGAATCTAAAATATCTTTTGCCTCAGTTCTAAATTCCAAAAATCTATTTTTCCGAGCCAATAAACCCGCATTATTTAAATTCCCAATTTCCTCTTCTGTTTTCTTTTGCAATTTAGTAATCGATGATTTAATACTCTTTTTTTTCTTTAACAAGGCTTCCATATCCATTAGAATATATTAGAATAAGAAAAATAATTTATTAAATCAAAAACCACAGAACAGAGTTGTTTATTAAAGTCTAACTGTCTAGCCCAAACAAAATGATTCCACTGACGCCTGTGAACGTGAACGGGGGAGAATGCGAAATTGCAAAAAGAATTACAGCGGTATAAAACGAAACAGTAATAAAGGGAAGGGTAAAACGAAACTTTTTGTAAATATATTACAAGAATGACAATGGCATAATACATCAGTAATTTAGCACATAAGTAATTAATCAATCAAATAAGTAAATAAGCACATTTAAGCAGATTAAGCCCTTTTGAATACACTTGAATTTGAAATATTAAACTACAAACATTTCTTTCGTTTTAAGCTTAGCATATATGAATAAAATTCGAATGTTACTTTTTTATTGAATTATGACAATATATTTTAGAAAAAATATTTGCCGAAACAACAACAAGCCAGGAATTTTGAATTAGAATATTTCAGCTGGGTTCCGGCGAGACTTGACCAAATGATTTAGCAATTAGCGGGAAAAAGAATGTTTCATAAATTTTTACCTGACTCGGTTGTTGTATGGACTTGGAACTATAAAATTGAAGGTGGAACGTTTAGATATCTCACAATTCAGTTAGAATTTGCCACAATTTACTGGAATTGGAGATGAACTTAGAATATTGAATTATACATCGAAAACATTGAAACACTCCACACACAGGAATCGAAACACATACACTATTTATTTTCTCAAGCTCAATGAATAATTAATTAGGATGCGCAAAGCGCCATCTGTGGACTGTAGTATTAAACATAAATATTTAAGATAATTAGATATTAAGTTATATTGGAAATACTTAAGATAATTAGATATTAAGTTAATTGGAAATATTTAAGATAAAAAAAACTTTAGTTTTAAAGTTGAAAAAAACAAGACATAGAAAAAAAGTATCCTTTTAATTCTTAAAACAAAACTCTAACGCTAAAAACAATATTATCCGGAGAAAAAAAAATATCCATAAAACATTATAGGAGATAATGTCTATCAGAAACACTTTTAAAAATGCAGAGCTATCATAAAAATGTCTATTAAGAAAAAACTAATTTTCTATGCAAAAGCATAACAGAAAAAAATAAAAATTTGTAATTTTTTATCTTAATTTTTGGAAGAAATTTTGAAAGATAAACAGTTTAGTTTTCCTATTACTATTGGGTGTACAAATTAATTCAGTCGGTATTTTTGTGGTCAAAAATGCATTTATTTCAGAACAAAATGAATGAACAGATTAATGAAAGTATTGTCCATTGCTGGCTACTACTTTTCCCCACCTCTCAGGCAATTTTCGAATCCCGTCTCGAAAAAATGTTTCGTCTTTTGAGGCGATCCAAGTTAGGAGCCAATTTTCGATTTCTGCTAAAGAAGTGAAACCGGTGACCTGCCAAATCATGCTGCATCCGTCGGAACAACCAGTAATCAGAAAGAGCAATGTCTGGCAAATACATGGTGCAGTAAAATATCCCACTTGAGCGTTTCCAAATAATTTTTTGCGACATGAGGCCGACCATTATCATGGAGAAGAATAACTTTGTCATGTCTTTACTCATATTCTGGCCTTTTTGTGAAACCAAAGAAGTGAAACCGGTGACCTGCCAAATCATGCTGCATCCGTCGGAACAACCAGTAATCAGAAAGAGCAATGTCTGGCAAATACATGGTGCAATAAAATATCCCACTTGAGCGTTTCCAAATAATTTTTTGCGACGTGAGGCCGACCATTATCATGGAGAAGAATAACTTTGTCATGTCTTTGCTCGTATTCTGGCCTTTTTGTGAAACCAAAGAAGTGAAACCGGTGACCTGCCAAATCATGCTGCATCCGTCGGAAGAACCAGTAATCAGAAAGAGCGATGTCTGGCAAATACATGGTGCAGTAAAATATCCCACTTGAGCGTTTCCAAATAATTTTTGGCGACGTGAGGCCGACCATTATCATGGAGAAGAATAACTTTGTCATGTCTTTACTCATATTCTGGCCCTTTTGTGAAACCAACGTTAGAAGTGAAACCGGTGACCTGCCAAATCATGCTGCATCCGTCGGAACAACCAGTAATCAGAAAGAGCAATGTCTGGCGAATACATGGTGCGGTAAAATATCCCACTTGAGCGTTTCCAAATAATGTTTGCGTCGTGAGGCTGATCGTTATCATGGAGAAGAATAACTTTGTCATGTCTTTGCTCATATTGTGGCCTTTTTTCTCATAATGCACGTCTCAAACGAATCAATTGTAGCCTATATCGATCGCCCGTAATGGAATCGTCAGGTTGTAGCAGCTCATAGTATACAACACCATTCTTCATTCACCATTCTTGAAATGTCGAAACCATTCCCTACATCAGGGGTCGGCAACCTGTTTGTCCTTAAGGGCGCAATACTAAATTTGAAAATCACCGAGGGCGCATATTTTGCAGATAATCATGCACAATCCTAAACTCAGCTGACTACTTGCTGTATATCGCCGTTTGACAAGAGTTAAGTAAATCGCTCTGGCTATTAAACATTTACATTAGTCCAGCGAGGGCGGATTAAAAATCGATCGAGGGCGCCCGCGGGCGCCGCGTTGCCTACCCCTGCCCTACATGATTTATCAGTTGGAGCATTGTCACCATAAACTTCTACAAGCATTCGATGCTCTTCAGCTGCACTTTGCTTTCAATTAAAGCAGAAACATATAACCTCTCGCAAATGTTGCTTAGTTACAACAAAATTTGACATATTCGACAAAGTAAGAAACAGGGTTTTTGTATGAAACTCAAAGCGGTATAAACTGAATATTGTTGTCTAACCTCTCTGAAACCACCGAAACCAGCTGTCACTATGAAACATTCATAACAGCCAGAGCCACCTTTTGAAAACAGACCAAACTAATTTGTGCTCCCAATATATTTTCAAGGAGAAAGTGCAAGACTAACTAAAGTCTGATAGAAACCTTCTTAATTGCTACGTCTTTAAAAATATTTTTTGAAAAGTTTTTTGTAAAAGAAAAGGCTAGATTGAAACAAAAACCGTTCTTAATTTTTAAACTGAAGATTTAACGATAAAATCTCAATTTAAATTTTTTATGTTGCCAAATTCTTAGAAAAAAGAATAATGTTTATTATACAATCTTTAAAAAATACTGTCATAATGAAAATGCTGTTAAAAAGAAAAGTTCATAAAAAAATCCAAAAAGAAACAGAAAAGGAAAAAAAAATTCTTAGTTCTAAAATATAACTTTAATGTTAATTATCTCAGTTTTCTATGTTACTAGTTATTTGTATTACAGTTACAAGAAAAAAGAGACAATAAAAGAGTTAAGTCTATCAGAAATACTTCGTTAATATGTTTCACTTTAGTTAAAACAGAAAAGCAAGCAAAAATGAAACAAAAAAAGTTCTTGAAGCAAAATTCAAAAAACAAGCAAAAATGAAATAAAAAAGCTCTAAATTTTTTAAACATAAAGTGTTTAAAAAAACGAGGAAATTGACTTTCCTGAATATAATCAGAGAAAGAAAAAAAATCAGCATTATGGTGTCTTTTTGTGTTTGCAGCCATGTGTAAAACTTGTGCTAATTTTGATCTATAACAAATCACTGTCAATAATTTGTCTAATTTAACTTGTCAAAAACTAATACTATTTCATTCTATTTCCCATAAATTCTATTATATGAAATATTATATGAATAATTTTGTAATAAATTATGTAGATTAATCTAGATAGATCTAATGGCAATAATTGCAACCATAACTCTAGTTTTAATGCCTAATTTTCACTTTTAAAAACGCACAACTTTTCTTACACTACTATTTAAATTTAGATGTAAATACCTAACAACAAAGACATACTTGGCATTGAAAATCACTATAGATTAAAATTTAAAACTATTAAATACCATTTAATTTAAATGTCTTCTCTTGACAAAAGATCAATGAGCTGAATTCCATCCTGTATCATTTTATTTAATCCTGTGTTATTTTAATTAATATTTGTTTCTAATTTTTTTAAATTAAGTTCCAAATAAATAAACAAATGTTGTTCCCTTTAAAAAAAATGCAATAATGTATGTTATAATAAATAGAAAAATTTAATCTTTTTATGAAAATATTGTCATTTTTCATACTTATTGCAAATAATGTCACACCACGACAAAAGAATGGGATCAACCAAACTTCAATATCGGCTTGTGTAAACAAAATTTGTATCATTGAATCTTCAGTTTGTGATTTTTTCCCCCCGACATTTTGAGGTGCCAGGTGAAATTAACCTAAGTTTTAAAAAATGAATTTTATGGCACAAAATATTATTGATGGCACATTTATTTTATGGCACAAAACATTAATGATGCTGAGGTGAACATTAAGTAAAGATATAAATGGCGTCAAGAAAAAAGTTGGTGGTGTTCAGCAATTAAAATAAGAAGATATACAAAGTTTTTTTTTTTTTTTTTTGCTGTAAAAATTAACTGATAAAATTATGAACAATACTTTTTTTTAAAAGAAGAATAATTTAAGCCATTGATACAATATGTGAACCATACTCATACTGGAAAATGAAGTATTAATTTCTGAAAAATTCTGCTAAATAACACCTGGTAGTTTGTTCAAAAATAAGTTCAGTCTTGAAATCTTTTTAGGGGGGGACCCATAATGTCACAGTGGCAAGGGTAAAAAAATAAAGTTATTTTATTAATACTTTAAATAATACAATGATTTAGAAATTATTAAACTTCAGTATTCTTTCACTTCCTCCTATAATGTTTCACCCTACAAAAAATGAACATAAAGTTATAAACTTTGATTGAAGTTTGAAATATTGTTAAAATGTTTTGGTTTCAGTAATAAATACTTTGCAATCTTAGTAAATGACTTTTTTTTAAAACTTAGATTATCAAAAATAGATTTCGATTATTGCAATGACTCCACTATTTATTTTCCCATTAGATTTTAGAATCAAACTTTTGATAGATTTAACTTTTCAAATACACTTCATAATTTAAGTAATTTTTATATAATTTGATTTTATTTAAAAAAGAACTTACAATAGTTAAAGAAGAATTTTCATGTACAAAAGTAAATATGATTGTAAAATCTTTCATTATAGTGAATTTTGACTATAATTAATGAAATACAACGCAACATTATTGAGTATACGTGTTAACTCTGATTTCTATTTAAATTTTATTGATAATAACTGATGATGTTAATAATAAGATTGTTCAATTTATACTCTCAAAGGGAGCTAAATTTAAACCTCTTTTTAAGATCAGCATTAAAGCATTACTTTCAATTTTTTTAGAAGATGTTGGTTCTTTTATTTTTATAACATTTAGAATTCAGTCTCTACCTGGACAATTCTTTGTTGGTTGGAAATGGGCCCTATTTTTCGAATTTCGAAAATTTCTTCTTGATAATTTTCATTTTATTAAATTCCGTTAATTTAAGCTTATCAATCATTATGCTTCTTATCAATCATTTAAAATTCACTAGGAAACACTTTATTATTTGTCCTATAGATAAAGCCTTTGGAAATTATGATAAGATAATTTGTTTAGATAATTTATATTTCGTTATTAACTTTCAGAACTCTTTAAATTTTATTATATTTTTGAAAAATTAAAATATTTGTTTTCATTGAAAGATTTTAACATGATTAAAAGCTTTAAAAATAATAAATCTCTTATCAACACTATTTTTAATTATAATATTGGTAGAAATTTAGGGAAATTAATGTATGCTATTATGAATGTCACTGTGAAGAAGGGAAATATTTTGAATTTGTTGATAAATATTATTACTGGCAGTTTAAGTACTTTAAATAATAAAATGAAACTTAGAAAGTTAATGCTAAGATTCATAATATTTAGACCCTTTTACCATACATCTATTAATAAAATTCTAAAATACTTCTTAATAATGTTAATAATTTTTGTTTAAGGATATCAAATAGATCCTCTTTACCTTTAGGTATGTTAATAGAATGGAAATGGGCTGTTTGTTTTTACTTTAAAAACTGTGTTTTTAATAATTATGAGTTTAAATATCTGACAACTGAACAAATTTTTCTAAAATTGATTGATCATTTAAGCAACTACCAAGAATTTTTTTTAATTATAATTTTTTTTTTTTTTTTTTTTTTTTTTTTTTATCTTTAATTATTTTCTTTTTTTTGAAATTTCAATAAAGTGAAATTATTTCTTATAATTTTATTTCTTAAATAATCATAAGTTTATAATAATTGATAATAATTATTGCTTAAATAAATTTCTTAAACAAAAATGCATACTATATATTTTATTAATTTTTTTGTAGAAAACTTGTTTTCTATATTTTAAGTATTAAATTGGAAATTTAGTTTTTTATTTAATTCAAAACCTGTGTAACAACCTTTTTATATTTTAGAAATTTCAGTCCATTATACATTTTAGAATTTTTAATTCCTTCATCCTTAAGTTTGCTTTCAATGTATAATTTATTTTTATTATTCTTTCTTAATCTTTTTTTTATTTATTTTTTTTGTTAAATTTTTTTTTTAATTCATCCGCAGTTACAGTAAAAGCAAGTGTACCTAAATCATGGAATCTGTAAGAGCTGTGTATTATGTTTTTTTGAGAATTAATATTTTGTATAAAGCATTTATTTTTAATGGATGTTAGTTTTTTATATATATTTTTAACTCTATATTGTTTAAGTAGTGTCGATATTTTAATTTTTGAAATAAAAAAAGCATTTTATTTTCTCTCCTAGTGTTGTACTCCCTCTTTACTTTTATGGATAATTTATTGTTCAATTGTTGCGGTGGTTTTTACTGTTTTAAAAGTTGTGAATGTGCAGCTACACAAAATGTATGACATTGGGGACTACTGTGAGGAGTCCAGTGACGAATCTGCAAAGTCTGATGATATTGAAAGAGATACAGTCATTTTACCAGAAAATGTCCAAAAAAAGTAAGTATCTATCTGTGGAGGGAAGTAAACCTTACTTGATTGCATAGGTTACTTTCAGATTAAGTTAGTCAGTGTGAAAAATTCTTGAAGATATTTTTAACTGTACTTGACATTTGTGATATTTTTAACTGTACATTTGTGAACTGCGTTAGTATATGCATTAATCATGACTTTTAACACATCACTCAATAAATTTCCGGTTTAGCTATGCTCACAAAGTAAGCCTCAGTTTCAGTAATAACTTTTTTATTGGAGCCATATTTCTTTTCCTGGAGTGCTAGGATCCAAGTCTGGAGAGTATGGTTGGTGGGGAAGTAATTCAAAGTGTAATTCATTAAATTTAACCATTGCTTTCATCAGCTTGTGACAAGTGGCATTGTCTTGGTGAAACAGAAATTTTTTCTCCCACATTCTTGATTCGATTGATAGAAATAAATACTTGCTGTAGTTAATAAAAACCATTATGAGCTGTAAGTGCAAATTTTTATTTCAAAGTTGAATTATGTTGCAAAGGGGTGCTTGTGCTATCCGGTGCTGAAATTTTATGTATCATTAGAACAAAATTATTTATTATATAATCAACTCTGTCAAGTACTGATTATCGAAAATATTCAGAACAGAGGCTGATCCGGTATAATTGGACAACTTTTAAAATTAACTAAAACAACACTTTTTAGGAAACTTTTTCGAAGCTTCTGACTGGCTGTTGTAGAAGTGCATATTGTAGCATATTACAAAGGCATGTTTTGACTGACGAAAAAAAAGACAAGTTAAAAAGAGAGTTTCTCTATCCAAGAAAATATAGTGACAAAGCAACTTTGTAACTCCACTCAAAAAAATCTGAATATGGAAATGGCAATGTCAATCAAACTGCTAACTATCAAACAGGCGTGTTGATGCAGCTAAACCTACATTGGTCTACTATATTTCATTGTGAATTTTTCATTTTTTTAAAGAGTGGTTTTTAGTTTATAAGTTACCTTCTACATTTAATTATTAGAAATAAAAATTTATCAATACAATGACTGTGCATCTGAGATTATTAAAATTTGTTTAATTTCAGAGAAACAGAGCATATAGAAATGACTGTTTTAAACTCTCGCCGAGAAGGTGAAACTCCTCCTGTGCAATGCAGCTCTCGCAACTCTTTCACGGAAGGTCCGAATAAAAGCAACATGTCCTCTCACGTGGACTCTATGGAATTGCTGAACAGGCTCATAATTTCACAATTTGATCCTAAACCTTGTGGAAGCACTATAGGTATTTTAATTGTTTTTAGCAAATTGTATGATTTGTTATTTTAAATGGTTTTTAATTTAATCAAGAAGTAAATTGACTTTAAATTAAATTGCCGCTTTGTGCATATTTTTTTTTCAGCATGGGGGCTCTACCCCCTGTTCATTCCACTCACCATCAGTGGTTGCTTTTCATTTATCAACAGTTCTTTTTCTTAAAAATCAATTTTTTTTCAAAATAAATGAATTAAATATAGTCTATGTAAAGAATTCCCCATGCCATTTGTCTGGAATAGTGGCGGTGACTATGGTTACGTTTTTTAACTATTTAAAGTAAGGGTGTTGGGTCATTATTTAAGACAAGTTTTAGCTCGTATCGGCGAGAGAAAGGGAATCAGGGGAGAAAGAATCTCCCCTTTTTGAAATGTGCTACTTCTTGTTTTCATAGCAGCAGACAGCCCTAGACTTCGTGCCGAGGGGAGCTCTTTCTATAGACGAACTATAAACAATTTTTCTGATCAGCAAAACAATGTATCATAAGACCAAGAAAAATTAATATAAATTTGCAAAAAAGCAGTTGAATTTGAAATAAATCATAATTTTTTTTAAAAAAAAAAACTGTTATTAGTTTATAAAAATGGCTATTCTAGTGCATTGAATTTCAACAATGTAGATGCATTTCTGTGGCGTGTATAGATGGGCCTGCATGGTATTTTTTACACTCAGTTTATCAAATTATAAAATAATAATAATTGAATATTAATTTTTTTTATTTATTATATACTTGTACATTTTTCTGCTCACCTGTTTTTCAAGTTTCTAAATCTTACAGTTTGCTTACAGCAAAACATAGTGTTTAGTAGTCTTCTTACTATTATCAAGAAATAAAGAAACATTTTCTATCTCTAAGTTTTTTTCTGAAAATGAAATTAAGCTTTGATAGTTTGATTGAAAAAATCACACCTGTCGTTTCTATGAATTATAAAAATTTGATTTTTTTCCCCTTTTAGCAATTCAAGTTTTGTAATCATATTGTTAAAACATTGTTTTAAGTAAAATAAAATCATTTCAAAAATATCTTCAAAAGGTTTATTTGAGTTTTGAAGATAGATATTTAAAACTGAAGAGAAAATTTGTTTGATTACCTTTTGTGTTCTTTGTGCACTTTCTAGTTACTATAGTTATATTTCCATGGAGATTATATTTTTAAATTACTGTAACTAGGTTTTATATATATATATATATATATACAGATGGGTGACAAAATAATACGAACACATGTGAAATATCAGAAAATCTTTATTAATAGGGAGTTGGACCACCCTTTGACTGAATTACAGATTTAATACGACGTGGGATCGATGCATGAAGTTCGTGGACAACGTTTAAAGGAATATTAAGCCATTCCTCTTGCAAAGCGGTCTCTAATTCCAAAAGATTTGATGGAGGTGGGAATCGGGAACGAAGTTTAGACTCCAAATATTGCCACAAATGTTCAATAATATTTAAGTACGGAGACTGAGGGGGTCAGGCGAGATGCTCAGCTTCATTGTCATGCTCTTCGAACCATGTCTGAACGCACCTAGCGGTGTGGATAGGGCATTGTCGTCTTGAAAAATCGGTCGCTCTCCAGGGAATACAGTCTGTACAAAAGGATGAACTTGATCCGCTAGAACGCTTAGATAGTCATTAGATTTGATTCTCCTATGCAGACGTACAAGTGGCCCAAGACCACGCCAAGATATCGCACCCCAAACCATAATAGAGCCACCTCCATTTTTCACAGTTGGTAAGAGGCATTCAGGATCAAACGCTTCTTTGGGTGATCTCCAGAAATAAACGCGTCCGGTGGTCTGAAATAAGGTGAAGGATGATTCATCGAACCATATTACCTGCTGCCACTGCTGTGGGGACCAGCCTTTGTGACCTCTACACCACTGACGGCACTTGAAAGCATTGGTTTCTGTCACCAAGGGTTTACGAATTGCCACTCTCCCATAAATGTTCGCTTCATGAAGTTCTCTTTGAACAGTTCTTGTTGAAACGGGGTCCTGAAGATGACTGTTCAAGTCTGATGTTATCTCGGATAGCGATCGCTTGTGTTTTCGAGCTACTACGCGCTGCAAGACACGTCTATCCCTATCATCAAGCTTTGACTTTCGGCCCCTGTTTTGCTTTGAAGACTTCGTCTTACCTTCTTTCATGTATGCTGTCATAACGGCTGATACAGTACTTCTTGCAAACCCCAAAAGGTTTGCTGTTTCTGTCACCGATGCTCCACTTAAACGCGCCCCAACAATTATCCCTCTTTGAAATTCTGACAGGTCAGACATTTCACTTTATAAAAGCTAGTTAGATAAACTCATGCAACACAGGGGACTAATGTTGAGAGACTGATAGCTTCCTCTTCACGCTCACTAGGTGGCAGACGTCTGTTGCAGGTGGCGCGGCTGTACTGCAAGTGTGAAATAAATCGCACTTTTTCACAGGTGTTCGTATTATTTTGTCATCCATCTGTATATATATATATATATATATATATATATATATATATATATATATATATATATATATATATATATAACAATTTTAAATTCGCATATTCGACTCAATATTTAGTTTTGTTCATGGGTATTAATTCCAATAATTATAGCTCTTCTAAAATTACCTCTTTCCTTAATTATTTTAAAGTTGTTTCTCCACTTTAGGTTGTCTTTGTACTGAATTATTTAAATTTTTAGATTTAGAAGTGGATGTTCACCATCGAGAAAGTTCTGGAAGCTCAGGAGCTGCTTCAGTTAAACAAACAGCATGTGATGGTTCTCTCCAAGAAAAAGATGCTAAAGACGCTCTTTCTTCGAGTCTAGTAGCTGAAGTAATGCAACAAGGTAAATTAATTTTTTAAATTTTGTACGTTTTGTTTATTAGTTAGTAACCATTTAAATTTTGCTATATATTTTTTTTTGCTCCATGCTGTAACCTTATACGAGGTTAGCTTAAAATATTTATCCAGTTTCATAGCATCCAGTAAGCATTGTTTACTTTCAAGTATACATCGTACTAAGACAGATCGCACATGGAAAGATACATCCATTCACCAAGTTTTTTCTACAATGTGTGTGCTCTTAGTCACCTGGCACATATCCATTTATTTAGTTGTATGTTTCTTTCTATGTCTGTCACAACACCATTCCTTCAGTGTTTGCATTTGCATATTGGCTTTTCCAGTGGACTACTGGATTTTGCCAGATTTTCCTAGTCTACTGGTTTAATAAAAGTTCTTCTGGTATATGTGCATTTTAGAAAATTCCCTAAAATTGAGCAAGCATTATAATTTTTGGGCTTGATTATTGCTTGCTCTAAAATTTAAACAGATGTTATTAATACTTAAGGAAATAAGCCACATTTATAAAAATCAGTTAATTATTTTTGACGAATTAAATGCCTATTACTATTCAAAATTGAGAGTAAACATAATACATAGCATTTCAAGTTCATTTAATGTAAAATCATAACTGGAAAGTATTGCAGTTTTTCTATTTTCATGACTATAAAAATCCCTGAAATTCTCCATGCGTAAAATATTTAGTATGTTTTGCAACAATTATCATAAAATTTATATTTCGTAAAATCTACTGGATTTTTTCCTATCCGTGTTGGCAGCTATGCATTTGAGGTATGTAAACTCCTTCTCAAGTTTATGCATTCACGACATCAGCTACATTTTAGAATTTAGATCTGAGCTGATCGCCATAGACAGGGCTCTTAACAGGGCCGTTAGTAGATATTAGTATTTTATCAGATAGTTGTAGTGCAATCCAACAACTAAGTAATTTCACTGAGGATGGTGACAAAACATGCACTTCAATCTTTAATACTATTAAATAGCCTTCCAAACACTCTACCTCCAATGGATACTGTCACACATTAGCTCCTACGACAAAAAAGGAATTAGTGATCAAGGAGAGCTTTTCTAATCAAATGACTCTTTTCTGAGGTTTGCTTCAGAGTAGTGGAAGTTGATTACATAATTTGTATGTTTTTGCCATTTTGTTTTCACTCTCAATTATGTTTATATCTCTAATTTATTTTTATTATAAGGAGTAAAATAAATTTTGCCTTTTTTTAACATTTTTGTTCTTGCCTAATTCACTCTTCATATATTCCCTCTCAACAGGATTTGAAGACAATGTAGCTTACTTGTTGTATATCATGTTGTTTGTGATCATTTTACTTTCGATTGGTTTTAATTCCTATTAAAAATTTTCAAAACACTTTTGTTTTGTGAAGTCATAAAATTTCTGCATTAATTTTTATTGATACATTACTGGAATTTAGTTTTGTCAAGACGTTATTCCTTTTTCTAGATATTTCAAATAAATAATATTCTTTAATTAAATATGCAATATAATGTACAAATTGCAAACATTTTTTGTGGTTCACTGTATGTTTTGACCACAGCATTGTCAGTAAATATTATATTAGACTGGAATTTTTTAAAAATCTAACTGCAAAAGGGAATTTTGTTCTTCTATTTGAGTAGCAATACTTGTGTATATATATATATATATTTAATGGTTGAAATTCTCCCATTCTACCCTGCAATCAGGCGGAGAATTTTAAACACTTTAAAAAATTTAAAAAAAGAAGAACGATTTTGTCAAAATTAAACCGCTACAAAAGAACTATATATATTTACAAGAGTCAATTAATTGCTTACATAGAGATGTATAGGTGAGACTTCTCTATGTTCGCAGAAAGTTTTACATTTTACCTAAGTCTGCTCATTTTGCGCACTAATTATCGTTCTTCCTCTCTTTCTATTTCATTTAATTATAACAATGCTTAATCAACTTACCTGGTACCATGTGGCCTACACTAGCATCTTACCTTTAAACTCAGTTATGTTACGTGGTTAAAGGAATTTTTTTTTTGCCTTTCACAAAATTTTCTCCACATTTTGCAATTAAGATTGATCAAATGCTCTTCAATAAGTTTTACTATTTTTCTTCCAGTTGCAGCTTCGGAGGGTAGAGTATGGACTGCAGAAGTTGCCAAGAAAAATATGCAAGATATGTCCTCTCTTATGTTAGCATTAAATAGCAATAATGCCTGCCAAGATCAAATAGGTATTTTAATAAATATTAATGCTTGTTATTGTTTGTTTCATGTACTTATTTCAGTACTTACTTCACATGTTTTCTCTTGTGAAAACACTGCTGTTAAGCCTTTATCATTTTAGATTTACTTATTTCATTACTTCATTTTAGATTTACTTTAACATTTTAGATTACTAGATTTTCACCTTTACGTATCAAAATTAATTAAAATGTTGTATTAGTGCTTAATATTATTTAAAATTGTATTATAACTTAAAATAATTAAAATGTATAACTAAAATGGTTAAAACTATTTTGGTTTTAATTATTACAGATTAATCTTGAAAAAAAAAATTCATAGTTATTTTTGTAACTCAACATTGTTTACTCTTGAGAATTTGTAAAGACGAAAACAAAATTTGTCAGTTACTCTTCAATGATGAATAAATTGATTTAGATCTGGGAACATAATGAATCAATTATTTTAAATTATATCTTTCTTTATTTACTGCATATATAATAAGCTCCAGAAGCTATTATGTTTAAATAAACATAAAATAACTAGGTATAATTGAAATTTGTTTATTAAATTGGCAAATTCTTATGCATGCAGCTAAGGGAAAATTATAATACTTAAAAGTCATATTTAGTGCTTTTTAATTTTTGTCTTACATCAATGATTTCTTTTTTAAAAAAAATAATAATAATTTTTAAAAAATCAATCAATGATTTGGATAATTTTTACTTAGTTTGCATTGTTTTATTCCTTTTGCCATACATTTTTAAGTATGCTAATTTCTTATAAATATGTTATTTATAAGTTCTATCAATGCAGTTGGAAAAATTTTGATCCTTTGCAACATTAAGTACATTTTTATGAAATTTTAACAAAATGAAACAGCTAAGTTATTATCATCTAGATTGCTACTTTTTTTTTAAAATTTACAATCTTTATGTAGAAAGCTATTAATCATATTCTAATGACATGCATTATTAAGGAGGAAAAAAAACCTTGTTACTAAAAAAATGGGAAAGATTATAAAGAGCTTCAAATACAGTTACCTTAATCCTTTCAGTTATTTGTTTTAGGATTTTAATTGTTAGTCAGTTTTTGCAATATTTGCTTTTTCTTGACTGTAACACATTATTTTACTTATTTCACAATAAATACATTTCTGTCCTCTTTTTAATCAAAAATTTATCCTAACATTAGAATACACATATGAATGCATTAGATAGCATACAATGCTGACCACATTACTGCTATCACGTTGTGGGTCTTGTGGTCAAATTATGGAGCCGTGACTCATTTGGCCAACAATTCGCAGTCCCAGATGTATTTTACTTTTTAATATTGCAGTTCATTATCTTCATTTGCAACAGGACAAATCTGTTGAAATGTAGACTATTTTCTTATTTGAGTTTGTAAATAAGGATTTCTATCAGAAGTTTTCTTATAATTATTGAAAGTGTTATCAGGTTTGCTTCAAACTTGAATTCAGATATAATAGCTTAGTAAAATTTTTAAGTATTTATTATTTTTTTTTAAATGTACATATACAGTAGGGAACCGATTATCCGGAACGATCGGGACCATCGCTATTCCGGATAACTGATTTTTCCGGTTTTCTGAATCGCTACGAAAAGCAGTTTTTTTTATTGTTAAGCCCAACTAAAAAAAAAAAAAAAAAATTTAGAAATAATCTTGAAAAAATGAAGTAATACACTAATGTTTATTTCCAAAATGATGGTAAGATAAACATCTTTCAAAAAAGAATGGAAAATCCTAAAATCTTTTGAGGAAGAAATTTTTTTTTTTTTTTTTTTTAAATGGCAGAAAAATTTATCGAATTTCGTTCCAGTTTTTTGGTTTTCCGATTTACTGATTTCCGGATAACGTATTCTGTACTGTATTTGTTTTGCTTCAAATATTTGCCTATAATAGTTTTCAATATGCCCTTTCCTGATAATCATAATTTTTACTATAATCCTGTATGTTTATTTTGTGTTAATAGGTTCTTTAAAAATAACTATATATTTATTTTCAAAATTAGGCCATTCTCAAGATGCTGCGGTATCTGCTAGCTCTGTGTATATCCTTTCAGATTCTCATCATCATACTAACTACTTGCCTAGCACTCTGAGCTTGTCATCTAGTTCAAGCTCAGAAGCTTTATTGAAGGGTACTGGATCTGTAGAGCTAGGCTTTATGTCCCAAGATCCGAGCATACGGGCTGCGGAAATTGCCAGAAGCAGAAATAGAAGCCAAGCTCGACAAGAACGAGACAAACGAGTCGTAAGAAGAGCTCACAGTGAGTTAGAGACGTGCCCAGAAAAACCTTCTCCTAGTGTACCACCCTCTCATCCTGTAAGTTTAGAAATGATTGGAAGAAGCAGTAGTAGTGGTAGTGGAATCGGCGTCCGACCCGTGATGCCACTGCGAAGTGTAGAATTTCTACGCCCTAGTTTTAGTGAAGCAATAAAGCCTATTGTTGAACTAAGTGATGAGCATCAGGCTTGTTGTGGCGATAATAATCGGACCGGAAACTCCTCTATTCCGTGCTTCGAGCAATCTTCTCAGGAAGAAGAGAATACGTCTGCATCCAATTGCTCGTTGGTTCGGCATCGATCGCTGGAAACTGCCAGCACGTCCAAGCACATACGAACTTTTTCAGCTCGCAGTAGTAGGTCTTTAGGCTTGTCCGAAGACCACTATTCAGACAGACAACTGTGCCATCCCATATCCGTGTACAGTGAGAGCACTTCCAGTTTTAAGAGCCCTAGTGGGGAGAAACTCTTGCCATCTAGTGTAGAGACTGAACTTTTAAAAACTGTGAAAGATAATTCTGCCATTAATTTTGTGATTCATTCAGTAGAAGAGCCTAAAATAGATAAAATGGCCGGCAGCGAGGCATCGTCTGTTTCCAGTGAGACACTATCTATATCGATTCCAGATAGTAATGATAGTCATTATACTCTTGTGTACAAACCCTCCCAAGACTATGAAAGGACTCAAATCCCCTTTTTAACCTGGAGTGATTCAAAAAGGTGCCCATCACCTTCTCCGTCAGATGAAAGCAGCATTGCTGGATTTGACTGGCTATTTAATACTGCCACTAATGGTTTGTAATTTTCTTTAAATGTGTCTTTTTTTTCTTATTTTATTTTATTTTTATTATTGGGTGGATAACTTTGGGTTGAGTTTTTTTATTGGCTCATATTATGGGTAAAAAATTTTTTTTTGCCATTTAACATTGGTTAAATGAGTTCTATAATGATTTTATAACAAAATTACGCTTTATCCCATTTGCATTATTTTGATTTTACCTGCTTTTTTTTTTTTTTTTTGTAAGTTTGCTTTTGTAAGTAAATTTTGTTTTAAAAATGTAAAAATTATAAATTTGATTTTTTTCATTTCTTCCTTACTTAAATTATGAAATGGGAATTTTACTTAAGAGGTTTTTACTTAATTAATTCTCTAATTATATTATTAGGAAGCATAATTGATAAATATTTTGAATTCGTATGCACTGCAAATGTCAGGAAAACTGCAAATTGTCAGGGAAAATGAGTCATGGAAAGCGTAATTTTACCCTCAGGGAATTTGACACTATCAAATTGCGGGATTATACTCCTCCATTTTCAACTGTAATTTGCACTTGCGCGATAGAGGATTGAAAAAAGTAATCCTAATTTTTCCTGACTGACTGCCATCTTCAAGATTCTATTTTTCTCAAGCGTTTCTGGAGTGTTGTCAATTAAATGTCTGCGACTTCTGCCTTGAAGTATTGACATGTTAAGTTTTTTTTCCCTCAATTTTTGTAATCCTTGATTTATTATGATGAATTATTGTTTTATAATTTTGGATAATACATTAATTATTACAAACAAAATGTTTTTTTTTTTATCATCAGCTCTGTTTATTTATTTGATATCTATTCAAGAAACAATATTTTTTAATGAAATAAATTCTGTATCCTCAAGGATGCACTATCATTTGCAACTTTTGTCTGGTGTAGAAACACATCTGCTTCTGTTAAAAATTGTCTGCTTTTATAATATTTTTTCTTTTTCTAAAAGAAGATGGTTTATGTATACAAGCATACAATTATATATATACAGTACAGAACCCGTTATCTGGAAATCGGAAAACCAAAAAACCGGAACAAAATTCGATAAATTTTCCCGCCATTTTTAAAAAAAAAAAATTTCCCTCATAAGATTTTAGGATTTTTCGTTCTTTTTTGAAAGATGTTTACCTTACCATCATTTTGGAAATAATCATTAGTTTATTACTCCATCGTTTTTTCTTCTTTTTAAGATTATTTCCACAAAAAAAAATTTTTTTTTAGTTGGGTTTAACAATAAAAAAACGGCTTTTTGTAGCGATTCAGAAAACCGGAAAAATCAGTTATCCGGAATAGCGATGGCCCCAATCGTTCCGGATAATCGGTGCCCTACTGTATAACCAAATGCAGACGATTATTTTCTGAAGCAGATTTCAGCTTTCTCCACTTTTTACAAGCGATACATTTCTGATTCCTCTATATTTTGAATAATTTGGCTTAGCTTCAATTAAATGAATACAATTTACTTATATATTTATTTTTTATTATTTATTTATTTTGTTTGGTATTTATCATTAAAGTAAGTTTTTTTTTTAAAAAAAATTTTTCATTACTTTCATGGTTTTACTGTCTTCATTTATATTTTTCTATCCATTTAGCAATCTTATTTATTATTCATTTTTTAATAGAAAATCTTAACATATAGCAATTTTTTTTCTTCTATTCTTATAAAACGTTCATGTGTTTAAGTATGATTTAATTTGAATAAAGTACAGATTTTGTATAAATTTTTATTAACTTAGTTTTTTTATTATTCTTTTAGGATGTATTATAGTTGTTAAAAAGTTGTTCCTTTATTTTATTGATTAATAAGAGTTTTTTTTCTTCATATTTTAGGATAATTTATTTATTTATTTTATAGATAAGAATTAAACATTTTACTTTTTTTTTAAATTTATTTATTTTTGCTTGTTAGTTGATAAAAAGCATTGTTTTTTTTAGTTATTTATCCTATTTGGTTTAACTTAATATGTATGGTAATAAATATGGATTAACTTTAATTAAATATGGATTGTTTATATATTTCTTGGTTTCTTTTTTAAGATGGTTTGATATTTAATCTTAAAAGTATGTTTTAATAAATTTCTTTTTAAATTAGTATCACTCAATAAAATTTTTTGCACTCTTATTGGTGCTTATTTTTCCTAAAATTAATTTTTTAGACGATTCTTATATATTAATTGTTTATTGCATGTTTTTAGTCGTTTATTGCCTTTTTATTCTATAAAATGTTCTTGCATTGATTAACTACTATTTAGCTTAGCAATTAACAAGTATGCACAGATTATTTATAGATTTTTTTAAAAAAATTATTTAATATTGCTTAGTAAATTCCTTCAGTCTTATTTTCCCTTCTACTCACATTTATAATTCTGACAGTTTCTTTTTTCTAAACAGAATTGTCATAATTTTAATTGCCTGATTTTTTTTCCAATAAAAATAATTTATTAATTTTTTTTAGAGTTGCAATTTTATTTATAATTTTGATTTACGTTTTTAATAAATATAAATTTCATTGTTTTTTTTTGTTTTTTTTTTAATTATTGGAATTTTCTGTAAATCTATATGGAAAAGGCTGGGGGAAAAATCTCTTCTTTTTGAATGTGAACCCGGAGTATTTCAGTCTAAATCCATAATGTAACTTGAGGGTTTTGAATAGGATAGGGCACTTACATCTTTGGTTAAATTTGCAAAAACTTATGTGTGTCAAATCTTGCATTCCCTGATATAATTTGCTCTAAATTTAGAGAATTGGTAACTTTTAAGCTATAAAATATGAGATTTTCCTATACACTATCCAATAGGGGGGAAAAAACTTGTTAAAAACAAACGTATAATACAAATCTAAGATATCCAAAAGATGTGTGATGTTTACCATTTGCATTTATTTTGCATTACTACATAACTTTGTTGCATTTTTTAAAAATAATTTACAAGCAATTTTATATAAAATTTAATTATTTTATTATTTATTTTAATATTTCTGTATAATAATCAAATTTTCTTTTTCTTTTTTTGTTTGCTTTAATGGTGATTGTATCAATAATAAATTAGTTTTTCACTAACCTCTTAAGACTCCTCCAAACTTTTTACCTATTTTGTTTTGCAGTATTGCCATCACAATGTATCAGCAATGATGATGATGATGTTACAACTACATTAAGTGCTGACAGTCAACTGTTGCGAAGTAATTTTGATGGAAACTCTGACAGTACAATCTCATCTCCAGATGAGACAACTCCTCTCGAAACATCTTCCCGTAGATCTCAAGGTGCCATCCCCAAATATAGAAGAAACGATACTTCATCAAAGGAAAGAAGTATGACCATATAATGGATCTTTTTTTCTTTTATCAAAAAATATACAATAAGCAAAAGTGTTTGTTATTTCAAATTTTACTGTAATTTTTACTAATTGCACTAACATGTAAACTACAAATTTATCAGAGTCTTTTGAAAGAAATGCTTTTTTTTCAGGTACCAAGCAAACTTTACAAGGTCCCATGTCACCAGCAGAAAAAATTCTTCTGAGTCAACGCTTGCTAGAGATATTGAGTAAAACTGACCCTAATGAATGTGAACATGAGCTTCGAAAGTTAAAACAAGAGTTAGACATGAAAAGTAAATATACTTAAATTTTTTGACAGTTTGTCATGATAATTTGCAAATAAAATATTTATAACTGGTGTGAGAAAAATCTTAAAAGGCAGGTAGAATGCCAAAAGTGCAGCTATATTTTTGATGTTAGTGATTCATACGCATTTTGTGAATTATTTAATGCAGTTATAACATTTCAACACATCAAAAGCTAACACTTCTAAAAAATAATTAGCATTTGCTGAAAAGATATTTAATACTTGAAAAGTAGAATCCTTAAAAGAAAGCAGACTGTCTTATGCATTACTTAAAATGCAAAAAATTTATCTGCTTTTTTTCTAAAAAGTGATAAATAATTCTGCTAGCAAATAATATTTGATTAAATGAAAAAATTGTCTTAGCATTATAAATTTAATTTCATTTGTTTCATTTTTCATGGAGTTTTTTTATTTTTATTTATCTTTGCTATTTCAGAGAATAAATATAATATCAATGTTTTCTTTTTCTCTGCTCCCTTTAACTCTGAATTATCCAAATTTTACTGTATGTGAATATAAACTTATTTTCCATATTTATGTATCATAACTGAGCTATGAAACCTAAAGATATGTTTGAAGAAATTTTATTTAAAAATACTCTGTTTCAAGTAGTGTTTTAACATGATTAAAATAAGAGTTTGAATTAGAAAGAAAGGTAGAAGTATATATTGATATGTTTTAAATATTATTTATTGTAGGGAAATTGCCCCCCAGCTGTAGTGCTCAAACTTCAGAAAGTAGTCGAACCAAAGGTAAGTTCTACATTTGTGACACACTGTAAAAAGCCTAAACTTATGCATAAAAGTGTTAATATAAACTTTTAGTAAAGGTATGGATTTCTAGTTCACTCTAATGGAGGATATAGTAATAAACATGTTGGAAAAAAGCTTGCAAGGATAGAAAATCTTAAAGGACATTGGAGTAGTTCATTGTAAACTTTTATTTAGACTATAAATAGCGTACTGAATGAATATATGGTTAAAAATATCACAGCTAATGTACAATGTTAGTGCCATCATATTATGAAATATCTTAAATCTTTTTTATGGTAGTGTGCATAACTACTAATGCAGACCTCTAAATTAATATCCACTACCATCTCAACTGGCCAAATATTATAACAGGGTGGCCACCCACCTGGAATTATCAGGGAATTTTTTTATACTGGAAAAAACCTGGAAAAATCAAGGAATTTTAAAAAAAAGCTGGAATTTTTTTTAATTTCACTAATTTAAATTATTTACTAATTTTCTCAATTTAAATTATTTCGTTCATTATACCCACTTTTTTTAGATGGAAATGTATCTTCAAGCAGTTGAAATATCATCAATTTAGCAATACTTTGCTTGCATCAAAATTTGCTCCATTACAGCTCTGTTAAACTAGAATGCCACATAAAATTCTCCCACTGTTGCTAAACGAATGTAGAAACCTTTGACAGCTATGGACTGTGCAATTTAGGAAAGATTGTGGGAGAGGTTGAAGAAGGGATTAGGATATTAGCTTCTGTTTTTAAATTTTGTCCTTGGGCTGAATCCATTTATGGCTTAAGTTTGTTCCAATGCTTTCGTGGTAATTTTTTTCCATTTTGACGAAATGTTTTTGTATTTTTAACTTTATAAAATTCTCCAAAAATTAGTTGGTTATAATTTAATAATAATAATGGATTTTATATTGCACTCTTTTTCTGAAAGCTTTTGTATTCCCATTAAAAGAAATCTATGAATTATTTTTTCTCAGCAAACCAACCAATCACAAATTTTTTTTTTTTACAATTGCTAACAGCAATGTTTATTGACAAATTGTTACAATTGTTCCATTAATGCTAATTTTTTCTATTTCATTTTAACCTTTTATAACATATTTTAATTCTAAAAAAAGGGTCTTTTTTAAGAACTAACTATACACTAATATTTAATTTTACTCTTTTGTTGGTCAATATATGATTTTTGATTCAAAAATTTGTAACAAAACATTAAAAAATTAATAAAAAATCTTGCCAAATTATCAAGATATGTTAAAAAAATAACATTTTGAATAAAATATTTTATAATATCGACACTTTTCTTGTGCCCACATCCTACACTTTATTAGAATAAAGAAACTAAAACCTGGAAATTTTAAGATTTTTACTGGAAAACCTGGAAATATCAGGGAAATTTGAAATCTGGTTTGAGTGGCCACCCTGTATAAAAAATTAGTCTAAAAATGCTTGAAATTCAGAGATTCCAGCCATTTCTTAACATTAAAATTCCTGATTTAATAGGTTGTTTAAGAAATTGTATATGGAGTGTTAAACATGTGTAGGTAATAATTTTCACTAATCTTATTTCAGAAGCCTCTCTCCCTAAGAGATCTAAAGTTGTGGCCAGGAGGAGAAGGACGCCGGATGGTCTTCCAGAAGCATCATCTTTGTTGCCTGGAGCAACAGATGATGGGTGAGCTTTTTTTTAAAAATGATTTATTTTCTTCCATCTTGATTATTGCATGAATCTGCTCTTGCCTTCTTCAAAACAATACAGGTTCCCAAAGCACCCTAGTGATTCCTTTTGTTTGTTTTCTTCCGAATAAGTCTATAACACTTTTTGTTATTGTCCCCTTGAGTATATAAAGCTATTTGTATTTGGCGAAGTATTTTCTTTTCTGGTGTCATTAAGCTCTATATTCAATCAATACTCATCCTAAAGCCACTTTTTTATTCACAACAAAATACCAACAAATCTAGTTGTTGCCCAAGGATAAGAGGCCTGGTAAAATGCCTAGCAGATTTTAATGCCCATTCCCACTTAACGATATAATATGACTTACGAACTACAATTATATTTTGTTTGAAAAACTAATTCATATTATTATTTCTTTTTTAATCTTTTCCACGGGTTATATGTTTTATTATGTAGTAACTAATGATGTCCACTTTCAGGGAGGATAGCGGCAGTACAAGTTGGATGTCCCCCAAAAAGATATCCACTCAAGGTCCTCCTGCATATCTTCTTGCCAATTTGCTTTCAACTCCTGGTACACACCTTGCAAGCTCTCATAATGACACATCACCTGGAGCTATTCATTGCTTCCAAGATGAGCATGGTAATTTTGATTCATTTTCTACAGTTGCGCAAAGTTTAAGAATAACTTTCAGATTTCAATATGGTGCCATCAATGTCTATAAAGAACATAATTTGTTGTGGTATTGGTTTGCTTACAATCCATAGTTTAGAGGTTATTAGCCTAGATTTATTTTTTAATATTCTCCTACAAAATTCCAAATTTCCTTCAAACTGCAATCAGGCTGTTATTGCTCAATGATGATTGATATATACTTAGAAATGCTGCATTTAGATTGCATCGCTGAAAAATGAACTAATAGAGTGTGTATGTGTAAAAAAATAAAAAATAAAGAAAACTTATATGATGTACTTTATATAAGCATAATGTACATCATATAATAAGAATAAATAAAGCAATGATGAATATATGAAATATTTATTAATAAAATATTTTATTGAAGGGAAATTAAAATATGAATTAAAAATACAAATAAAAAGGGTATAAAATTATACACATTATCTGGTTTATGATGCCATCAATGTAGCTTTAGCTAATTCATCTTTTGATAAGTCCCTTTCGTAGAAGAGTTCATTTTTGACTTGATATCATATTATTTTGTTGTTGTAGGAAATTGGTTAACCTATACATTTGATGAAAACAGCACTGGAATTGCTAGGGGTCTAAGTACGGCTGCTGATGTTAAACTTTTGGAGTTCATGATGGATTCTAAATGGTAAATTGTTTCTTTAGTAGAACATCAATAAGTAATTATAGTAGAACCTTGCTAATCTGAACTATTTAATCCAAAATTGCTTTTTCAGTAACTAAAAATTCCAACATTCTGTTTGTGATTAATGTTTCACAAAATTATGTTAATGTCCTTAATAATTAATTATGTCCTTCGACTTGAATCTTTCCACCACAAATTGATGGATTCTGAAGGATCAAAATTTCGAATGGAAAGATTGGACATTTAAAAAAAAAATTGTTTTTCAGAGTCTTTCTGCATTGATCATTGATTTACTTTTATTATTGAATGATCTTCAATAAATAAAAACGAGCGGAAAATTGACCAGTTGCTTATTTAATTTAAGTTATCACTTTATTTAGTTGACATTTATTTCCATGTTTAAATTTAAATGTAATTTTTGTACAATGTAATTTTAAATAATTTTATCTTTGTATTATAATTTAAGTTGGCATTTTATTTTGTTGACGTTTATTTTCATGTTTAAATTCAAATTTTATCTTTATTTTGCAGGGAAACAGCTTCCCACTCATCCTCCAGCTCGCGTTCGACCGTCATTCTAGAGAGTCCTGCCTCTGTCTTGCACTCCAACAAAGGAATGAGTCCAAGAATTTCATCTTTAGACTTTCCTGCACAAGGACCTCATTTAGTGCATTCTATTAGAGGGGGTACCTACAGAATAGATGGAAATGGAGAATACACAAGGACTAGATCCATAAGAGCCCCCACACAAACAAGTAGACACTCGACAACCGTTATTCCTGCTACACTCTCCAATCTCTCCCAAGCAGCCAGCTCTCAGGCTGGGACAGACACAGATGTCGGGTGTGCAGGAATACGCTTCTCTGACATGACAAGAATAAGACCGCCAAAACCCAAGCACTACTATCGTTATTGGGTGCTTCCTTTTAAGTTTATTAAAATACGATTTGATCGTCTTGCTCTGTTGGCCCTGCTGGACAGGTAATAATATTGCTAGTAATCAATGTAAATTATTCTTATAAATCTTTCTTATATTATGAGTGTTAAGAATCCACAACTTCTTATGTTTTTTTGTTTTGTTTTTTAAATAAAAAAAATATGGTATGCAGGGCTCTAACTGGTCGGGGGGGGGGAGAACCTGGAATTGTCTGGAAATTTTATTTTAACTCTAAAAAGCAGGAAAATTGCAATTTTTTACAAAGAAAGAACTAGAATATTCCTGTATCATTCCTGGAAAATAGCCAATCTTAGAATAGTCAATAACAGTAAATGGTTATTGAGATTTGATTTAAATAATTCTATCATCTATTTGAAACATAAAATTACTTTCTAAAGTTCCACCTTTTAGTGAAACTTTTCCAGGTGTTCAATCACATTCTTTTATATGTTTTTGCTAATAAAATCTAATATTTGATATTACAAATAAAAAAAATTGCATGTTGTAGATAGAATATGGTCTGGATTTTCATTGAAATTTACCTGATATACCTGGAAAAGTCACGGAATTGTTTATTTTTTATTTTTAAGACATTGATTATGTTCTTATTCAGCCCCTGAAGTATCTCATAGATTAACAAAATTGTAAAGAGGGAAAAAAATGCAAAATTCTTTTCTTTTTAAGCTTTTTTTTTAAGTTGTAAACCATTACTGAAATATGCTGATCTAGTTTAGCTTTCATAATTAAGGAGAAATTTTATTTTGCCAATAATTTTAAAAATTTAATTCGTAGGTAAATAAAAAGAAATTAGCTTTCTGTTTTGTTTTTTTTCCTCCCCATTTTCGGTATGTCTGTTCCTGTAATTTGTTGTGATTAACTTTGTGGTCTTATAACTATATATACATGGATTTATTTACAATACATATTTTTTTTATTATCGATGCCTGTGTAAAACAATTGTTATACATCTGTTAAGCTTGTTTTATTTCCAAAAAAATCTAAAGACAATCCAAATTTTTTTTTATTCTAACTTCTTGTGAATATTTACCCAGAACATGGCATTTTGTCATCCACCACGTGATTCTATATGATTGTACACTCTTGTAGTAACAAATAATTAAGATACTAATTTACTGTACCCCATGAACCTAACATTAGTTTATGCAGCTAAAAAGGTTATGTATACCCAATTAATGTTAATTTTATTTATAAGCTTATGCAGGGGTAGAAGTCCTCCTATATTTCCTATTTTTCCTATATTTTTACAAAAAGCTAAGAAAGCCTCCTATTTTTCCTTTATTTCCTATATTTTTCAAAATTGGCCTATATTTTTTCCCTCTAATATTTTTTTTTTACTATGGAAGACAATTTTCTAGATTTTTCTTTCCTCAAATAGTCATGATCATTTTGAAATTCACTTGTCCTCAATACTGCTTAATGACAATGGGTAAGTGAACACATAGTGTTCTCCCCCCTTCCCTATCTCTTGTTTTAGTGCTTTCTAAGCTTATACTACTTTCTATGACTTTTTTTTCTGAGTAGATGGCAAACTAAATTATGTTAATATTTTGCTTCAAAATGTTAACTTTCAATTAGATTATTTAAGTTTTTATTTTATTATCTTTGATTAATTTGTTTTTATATTTATTGTGTTTAATTTATAAGTACAAGTAGAAGATGCCAAATCATTTGACACGATTTCGTGATGATTGGCTTGATTTAGAGGATAAAAACAATGGTCAAAAAGTTTAGGACTGGTACCAAAAAAGGTAAAGATGATTATAATGCCTACTGTAAACACCAGTAATAGTGGCAAAATTCAGCTTTTGCAGCATTCAAGCTCTAGAAAACGTAAAAAGACTTATAATGAGAAAAAGGATACTTCTCAAAAGCGTCTCGTAATTGCTGCTGGCAATAGTGTTTGTTTGGAGCCAGGAGCCAGCTCTACTGAATCAAAAAAAGTATGGACTCTTACTTCTGAAGACAAAATATTGCAATCTGAAATTATATGGACAATCCATGTTGCCCTGAACAATTATTCCTTTTTTGTCGCAGGATGCTATAAAAGAAGTATTTTCATGTCTTCCCAGACTCAAATTTGTGCACTGGGATGACCTTATGTTCCACCAAAGTGTCTTATTCTATATCACATGGACTTGGTCCTTACTTTTTGAAGCAAATCACCAACGAATTCAAGAGAGAAAAACCTTATTACTCATTAATGTTTGACGAGACCCTTAATGAGCAAAACTTGAAACAACTTGATGTGCACATTCGATATTGGTGCTCTTGTGATGGTGGTATATCCGAGAGATACTTGGGTTCAGAATTGTTGGGGCATGCAACTGCTCTCAACATTTTTAATGCAATATAATCAATTCTAAATTCTTGTGAAATAGATTTAAAGCATATAGTGATGCTTGGGTCTGATGGGCCGAATGTTAATAAATGTGTTTTTCAACTATTCGACAAAGAAGTTACAGAGATTGGGAAGTATGGATTAATAAATTTGGGCACATGTAATTTACATGTTATTCATAATGCCCTTGGAAAAGGTTTAGCTATTGAAGAATTTGGGAATATTATTGACTTTTTGGAAAACATTTATTCATGGCTTTCCTAATTTCCTTCCAGGAAAGAGGATCTCAAAAAGGAAATTGATAATTTTGGTTGTGAATATTCTAAAGTGTTGCGATACGTGAGCAACAAATGGCTTTCTGTTGTTACTGTCTGCGAAAGAATCCTGCATCTTTTGCCTTCTTTAGAGGAGTGTTTTATAGAAGATCTACCTAAACAGAAAAGTAGTTTGGTAAAGCTTTATAGATTTCCAAGCATTAAAAAAGTCTTAGAAGATCCTTTATTATCAGCTTATTTACATTTCCTTATCAGTGTTGGCTCAATTTTTGATAATATTTTAAAGCTATTACATAAAAAAAAACTCATTGATTCACACTTTATACAATGAGTTAAATGATTTGATAATAAAAATCATGCGACGCCAATCACCATTCAACTGCGGAAAATTGTTTATATAATTTTTTTTATCAAATTTTTTATAGTGTTTTATAATTAAGTTTTAAAGTTATTCATATATCATCCGTGCTTTTCAATTTAATTTAGATCTTTTTTGCCCTATTTTTTATTCCAGAAAATCCTATATTTTTTTCCTAGAAAATCCTATATTTTTTTCAAAACAATCCTATTTTTTTCTCATTGGTCACTTCTACCCCTGCTTATGTATAATCATTTCAGGTCTGCAAATTAAAAAAAAATTTGCATTTTTGCTCATTTTGTTCAATTTATTAAATTTAAATTTGTGAAGATAAACCTTTTAATTCTTAATCAGTAGCATATGATGAAGAAATTAAATTGTATTGAAAAACAAAACTATCATAAAAATTACTTTTATTTTTTAAAAAAAATTTTAAATTGTGAATTAAAAATTTTCTTTCTGCATCTATTTTTTAATGCAGTCCTCTTTTTCTAAACTAACAAATGATTTTTTGTCGTTCCTATTTTATCCCTTAATGTTAAATGTTTTCTGCTTTAATAAGATGTGCATTTTTCAAGTAAGCATAGTTAACAAATTCATTTTTAATTTTTATTTGATTTTAGTTTTACTTTTGCATTATACTTAAGCTATTTTGATTTTTTTTATTTGGAGTTTGTTATAACATTTAGTGCAGTGTATCCACTTTCAGATTTCAAATCATAAAGTTTAAATTCATGAGCCATTTTATTTTAAGTCATCAAAATATGAGCTATAGTTTATTTAAATATATGTTATTATAGAAAAGATCTTATTTTTTCAGGAACCTTACAGTGACTGAAAATGTGATATCTATAATACTGGCAGTGCTGGTAGCTGCCCTTGGTGCTTTAAGTCTCTCTAGAAATATGTTTGAAGACATGTGGTCTTTTATCTTTTGTTTTATCATCGCTAGTTGTCAATATACTTTGCTCAAGGTACTTTATAAGAATACTTTATTTATGTAGGTTTTTTTTTTTTAATTCTCTAAATGTTTTTTTTTTTTTCAATTAAGAAAACTGATAATATAATTAAAGCAGGGTTGGCAGGTTTTTGACATGTGACAGTTTTTGACAGTTTAAACCATGGTTTAAACCGTCACGTCAAAAACCTCACTGTCAAAAATGTCGAAAATGTCAAAAACCTATATTCATATGTGAAATTTAATTAATACATAAAATTTATATATTTTTTATAAAGGATAGTGTTTCTAAATATGTTCTAGAAAAAATAAATTTAAGATTTTGAAGAAACACTTATATTTTGAATAGTAACCAAAATCTTGTACTTTTGAAAGCTCACATCTTTTGTAATATTATGTATTCATTTTCATGTGTTATTGAAAATCTGCAGTGATATTATTAAGAAATTTATTTATAACCAAATTTAGTGTATAGTATAGATTATACTAAAAATTAGACATTTTTAAAGATAAACATTAGCAGTTTTGTACATTAGACATCTTTTAAAGAAAAATCTTTTTAATATTCTTTTAAATCTTCTTAATAATCTTTTTAACATAAGACAATACAAATTTAAGTGCTTTCTGTTAAATACACAGAGTAATTAGTGTCGGTTTACAGTATATTCAGCCTATTCATTTACTAAACTGAAAATTTAGTTTATCCAAATACTTGTGAATTTCATTTTGCTGAATACTATATACATAGTTTTGTTGAATATCTAAATATTCAGCTGTTGAATAATTACTTCTTGCTTTCAAGATATGCATTATTTGTATTCTTAATACAAGTGGGGGGAAAAAATTAAGAGGTAAAAATTGTTTTAAAATGATAGGTAAGTGTAATAATTATAAATAAATATAATAAACAATATGAATTATATTTATCATTATTCACAAATATAACTACTTTTAAATTCAAATTAACATACTGGATAATAAAGATATTCGGTATAACATTAAAAATTTTTTTCATACACTTGTATCAAGTTTGTATTTATACAACATAACTTGTAAGTTCCTTATAAATATTAGTTATATGTTCCTTATATGTCAAAAATGCATAGTAATAAACTTTTAATTTTCTTAAGTATCAAAAATAAATTTTTTTTTTTCAAAATATAAATATTTAAAAAAATTTTGTGCAAAATTTTTCTGCACATGCATTTGAGTATAAATTTCTGAGATTTTAAATCTGTTATTTTACCTTAATTTTAATTAAAAAATATTTTAAAACCTGCTGATCACCTATAGTATAATTAAATTTCAATATAATGCATGGCAACTGTTGGTAGTTTTGAAGTTTATATATTTTTTTGGCAAACTTTAGTTTTTGACATTTTTGACGGGTTTTTGACGGTTTAAACCAGTATTATACCCTTGTCATGTCAAAAACCACTTTTTGACGTCAAAAACCCAACCCTGAATTAAAGGAATATAATTAAATTAGAAAAAATACTGTTTCAACTCAAATAAAGAATATACAAATTGTAAAAATATCATCAATTAAAGTTATTCTTATAAACTTAAGATTTTTTTGACCAGTTAATTTTTAAATAAATTATCAGGCTGCTCTGATTTGAGCTTCTGTTCTTAAGAATTGACTTATATTATTTTAAAAAAATTATATCATTACCTTGACTTTTTAAAAATGTTATTTTTCATGCGTCTTTTTAAATCATTATGCACAGAATATTTGTTGCATGCTATGCAACAAATATTCTGTGTATTCGTGCTCTGTGACGAATATTCGGCATTTGTCCTTACAAACCAAATACAGTATTCGACCAAATAATTCCCCAGCAGAATATCAAAAACAATATTATGTATAATAATATCATTAGATGTGTTGTAAATAACACGACTGTCTGATTATATATTTATGTATTGCACGCCAATGAAATGTAAATGTTTATTGAATTTGTAATAAAATTTTTGTTAAAATATGAAACATAAATTCTTTTGTAATTAAATTGAATTCTAAATTTAAAAGAAATTGATTATATTTAACATGAAATACATGGAATAATTGTGCTGTTATAAATAATTGTGCTGTTTCATAAGGCTGTTATTTTAAAAATTGAATTGTTAATAAAGCTTCTTTTTTTTTTAAGTCTGTAAAAGCATTTTTAGAAACTGAAATCTATTCTAATAATTGAATAACTTACCAATTAAAACTCATAAGAATACATTAAAAGAGATAATTAAATTTTTTCGTGATAAAATATTTTACAATTTAATAGCTGATTAAAATTTAACTGCAACATATATTTAATGCTAAGCATGTTCTATAAAAACTAAATTATGAAATATTTTGGTTACAATTAAAATTTATGAATCAATATTGAGCTAAAAATTTATTGTTGTATAGCTATTAGTTATCAATAAACTGTGATTAAGTTTTGAATGAAACAACCATCCTTGAAAATCTTCTGAATACTATATAGTTAATCCAAGTTTAATTTATAAACTGTTCACAAGCTGTTTCATTCAGAAGAAATATGGTTTTTTAAACTTAACATAAACATATTCATATCTTGTATTCAATGATTTATAATTGGACGCTTCAAAAATATTTATTTTTTATTTTATTTGCAGAGTGTGCAACCAGATGCAGCTTCTCCTACTCATGTGAGTTTTTCAACTACATCAACTTAAATTGCTGTTTTTCTTTTATAACTGTAAAGAAGCCATTTATTTAAGTTATATTTCTTATTTAATTAGGGATACAACAGAGTGATATTGTACAGTAGACCTGTTTATTTCTGCATTTGTTGTTTGCTTTTGAATATGTTGCAAACAAGTATTGACTACAGATTGACATTACCACCAGTTACACTCTATGGGATCGCTCTCCTCTCCACTGATCTTATCATCAAAGCCAAAGATATAGTTGTCCGTGAGTTTTTTTCCTTCAAATTAATATATTTCGAAAGTAAACATTTAAACTTCAACTGTTAAATTAGTGTTTCTACCATGTCTGAGTGCTTTCAACTTGTAATGATTCAAAATCTTAGTTCTTAATAAAGTTGTGTAAGAGGATATCTAAAGGAACTCTTCATAGCAAATCCCCTTTTACCTGCATAAGTGATCTGAAATTTAGGTGTATAAAAAGGAAGTTCAGGTTAACTTAGAGTAGGGATTAACAATTTTTTCGAGTGAAAGGCGCCATGCACAGAGGATTGTCTAATGAAGGGCTGCACCTATATTTAGTCATATTGGTGGCAAATGTGTTAATTTTTATGTAAACAATTCTAAACAAAAACTGTAACTGTAAAAAAAAAAAAAAAAAAAACTTTAATGCTCACAGAATGAAAGTGTGAAAAAAAATCATACATGTTTTAATGAATAATATAAATTTGAATTAAATATTTTAACGAAAGAAAATTTATAGGGTTTTAACCAAAATTATAGCAAAACCATTATGGTACAAAATAAGATTCAATATTCATTTGGTATTTATACTTCAGATATTATTTCTATTTCTTGAATTATTAGAAGTTTCATGACTTTTAAATAGAAGACATTTTCTTTTTCGTTTTTTTTTTTTTTTTTTCCAAAAAAAATCGCATAAGCTTCAAAATTTTTTTAAAAAAGTACAACCAGTGAGCAATTCACGTTTTCCTCCACTTTCAAATTTTTTATGCTGCTATAATGTATTAAAATATTAGGATTTTAAATACCGTGTGCAAGTGCATGACATTAAATGCTGAAAAAACTAATAAAAAATAACTTATATTTACAATGAACTAAGCACAAATAAATTGTTTCTAAAAGTGATTATTCGAATGCATAATTAAAAACTCGTGTGTCGTAATAACATCAGAGTTAAAATAACAGTATTGTCAAAAACACTGCAAAATAATCTTATAGATTTATGTTGAAATCAGCCTGAATAAAGTGCACCAATAAATAATTCTGTAAATGCGTGATTTAAAATTCCGATGTCGTGATGAAAGTTAAAACTTTTAAAACCATGTGGGAATGCATCGCAAGATTTGCCGAAAAAAATTATTGAAAGATAACTTGGGCTTATGATAAAACAGGCAAAAACAAATTGCGTCAAAAAGTGATTACTTAAATGTGCAATTTTAATTTTAAACTCGTGTATCGTAATAATATCGTGGTAACAATAGGAAATTTTTAAAATCATGTAAAAAAGTGTAGCAATAACTGCTTTCAGAAAAAGAAAAATAATCAGAAAGTAATTTAGATTTACAATGAAATCGGCATTAATAAAGCACGTCAAAAAGTTATAAATTAGATGCACGATTTATAACTTACGAGTAGCAATATCGTAATTAATGTATCAGAATTTAGAAACCACATGGAAATTGGTAGTTATAAATGCCATAAAAAAGCATTCAAAACATCGCTTGGATTTATGAAACTTGCAGGCCACACATCAACAAGAGCATCAAAGTTTAAAATAATTATAACAGGATAACTCAAGATTACACTGTGGAGTAATTCTGCAAAATTTTTTTTGCATTTTGATACGTTAAAGAAAAAAAATTTGCATTTTAAACTTAATGGTAAACCTAAATTTACTTTTATTTAAATTTTAAAATACCAATAGACAGAATTTCCATGAAACGTTTTTCTTGTGGTATAGTGACCTCAACTTTTTTGCTTTTTAATCATCATCAGTGTTCTCCCTAAGCGTTTTTAGAAAGGCGGCCTTTGACCCTTATAAATGCCTATTTGCCTTTTCGTAAAAATAAGGCGCCATCTCTTAAAAATACTGCATTCTTATTCATGTCCCATTTAATCTTTTATTTGCTGATAGTACTTATAAGTAACAATCACTTTAAACTAATTAATTTAAGTGGTACTTTTAAGTACCTCTTTAATTAATTAGTTCTAACAAATTAAATTTCGCACCGGTGAGATGTTTTTTTCTTGTATATTCTTAAATTATACATATTGCAGCTAAGGAAAAATTATATTTATGAAAAAATTTTCTGTAGTTCATAATGCAGTCGATAAAGGGTTCATAGTTTTTAAAAAAAATTACTCAATGGTAAAATTATCTCTGTGTAGGTAGGTTTAATTCAGATTACTATTACAAATATTTACTTTGTTAGGATTATTCTCAATTGGTTAAATTTAAGTTCCTCTTTTTAGGGGCTGAGGTGGTTATATTAATGAATTTTTATCTGATTTTAAATTTTAAAATTATTTTAGAAATAAGTACCTTTTTTATTAAATGCATCTTTAAATGATCATTTTCTCATAATTTTCAGTTTAAGTTATAGAAAAAAAGCTTTCGAGTTGTTTATTAATTTTTTAAATTTTTTTTTTTAAACAATGTATACGTAGCAATTATCTTTTAGCGTTCCTATAATTATTTTTATAAACTATACATTTTTCTCACATTTTTATGACGAGTGAAAATTACTTTTTGAAATAGACACATAAAATAGTAAAAGAGGATAATTTAAAAATTGTTGATTATCAAATTTAGTTTTATATTACGTAACATTGCACATTTTGATAAATTTTTACAGTGTTAAATGAGTGCCCTTTCCAGAAGGAAGCCCTTTTTCATTCATAGGGAGAACTCTGGTATTGTTACCTATTGCCCAAAATGTACACTAGTGTTATTTTCATTATAGCAAAATTCTGTATATTTGATGTAATGTTTAATGAGTTACAGTACAATAGCAATTAGCTAAAAATGTGAAATATTGTGTTTTATTTTCAATGTTGTAAAATTCTACTTTCGCATAAAATTCACACTTAATATTTTTAAGCAAGATCTTGTTTAATTTTTGTGCGGTATAAATAAATAGAAATAATTAATTTGCAACTCTTTTCTAGTTTTTGTGTTATTTTTTCCTGTGATCTTCAGTTTGGGATTATTGCCCCAAGTTAATACATTCCTGATGTACCTGATAGAACAAATTGATATCCATTTTTTTGGTGGAACTGGTAAGCCTTTTCATATATTATTGATATTATATTTAATGTTAATGAGTAAAATGTTTCATCGTTGAGTGTTAAATAATGCTGATATTTTTGTTATTTTTTCAGCCACTACCAGTTTAGTATCTGCTTTGTACTGTTTGATTAGAAGTGTAGCTACTATTGCTGTATTATACGGATTTGCATGTTTTGCTTTAAAAGTAAGTACCAGTGTTATAAAATGTTTTAGAGTTTACTCTTTTGTTAATTTTTGAGACATGATTTTTAAAGTAAAGGGGTTAATTTCAAGAGATAGTGCTTATCTGTCATTTCATCATAGTTATGATGCAAGAATTATTGCTTGAATAAAAAACATTATTCCATCTCACTTTATTTAACCTTTTTTTTCACTCTTTACAAGTTAAATAGACTAAGGTATCAAAGAAATATTAATAAAGTATATAGAATTTCAACTTTGTTCCTACTATTATACAGCATCTTTGATATTTTTGTCACATTTCAAAAAGAAGAAAAAAAGTTTCCTTCACAAAACAATTTGGAAAAGTTAAATAATTGGTCCAAAATTTAACTTTTTAGAACTATTTTTAGTTGCAAAATTTTTTTCTAAAGCATCTCCTGTTATTGTCAGTATTAGAGCAATTAGTTTTCTGAAGGAAGTCATTCTCTCTGACTGATTTTCTAAGGCTTTCTTCAACAGCAGGGAAAGAAAATAAGTAACAAAAAATTTACTAGGACTATTTTCAATCCAGGTAAAAATTTTGAGGTGTAATACTCATATGTAAACTATGTATCGAGATATGTATTGTCTTTCTCTGGTATGCACTAACATTTTAAATTTAGAAATTGCACTTTTGTGTGCTCTATAAAATTAAATACATTTTAATAAACTGAACATTCAAATTTAATCTGGGAAATTATCCTAAAATACATTACATATCCATGTATTCTTATTTTAAAGTTCTAGTGTTAGATTTATCTGTATTTTGAGGAGAAAATCTATGTATGTATCATCAAAGCTTTTGTTATGGCATGATTTAGTTTGTCTTTGAAAAGTATCAGACTTTTTATATCCGATTGCGAAAAAAGCTTTTGATGAATATTTTGTTGAGAGTTAGTTTGCAATGCACCTTAAAAGAAAGCAAAAGGGGAAAAAAATTTATGTTAAATTACTATTTAATAATGTTGGATTTAATTTTATAATTTTTGAAAAGAATAATTTATTATCAAATGAATGCAAAAGCCTTGAAGTCTATTAAAAAATTAGTGCAGCCCTATTAGTTAAAAAAAGAATACATGAAAGTATTTTTAATTTAAAACGATATAGGATATTAAAAAGTTAATATGGTTCTCCTTTTCGAAAATTGGGAAATTTTTTTCAATGATAAACAAAAATGCATTAATTGATGAATATTATTTATTGTATTTAGGTAATTTTTAAAATAGTTATGTAAATTATTAGTTTTGAAATATTTATGAACATTACTGCATATATTAACAAATAACCTTTTACTGATGCTACAAAAGTTAAAATTCTTTAAAAATTTAGAGTTATCTGCCTTGCTTTAGCCATATTGCTTCTTAACAATTTTCTGAAAAAGTGTTTCTGGCATCTTTTTTTTCTTCTTTTTAATAATAAATAAGGGTTTTGTTTTTAAAATTTTGTTAAGGAGGCATACAAATCAGTAATTTTTTTAATGCCTCCTGTAATGGATATTGATTATTTAGGAAATAATGTTGTGAAATTATTTAATTTATTCATTTATTTTTGCAGGAGCCAAATAATCCATCTCAAAACATAATGTTTTCTATTTATTGTGGTCTTCTAGTATCTTTAAGTTATCACCTGAGCCGTAATGCAAGTGATCCTACTGTTTTGTGGTAATTACACTTAATCTTGGTTTCATTCATTACATTTAATCTAAAAAGAACTAATGTTATGTGAGACCCGAAAACAGAGAATTTCTTGAAAAACAGATGTAAAACGTTACTCTGGGCATTTCTGACCCTCCAACTCAAAGGCTCTACCTTACTTATTGGTCTCTTAAATTTCCATATATGGGCAAGTTGTTTAATCCATCCTGAGTCTAATATCAGAAGAAATTTTAACCTGTTCAGGACCTGTATATACAAGATGTAGGCATATGATTCTTCCACAATTTTACGAATTCTGCGAATCTCAAGATTGTCATTTCTACAAATCAATAGTTTATAGAACAAAAAAATTTTCTCCGAGATCTAGAATTTAAATTTCGTTATTTATGCAAAATCTCGTTAACAAGACATTTATTCCGCCATTACCAAAACTTTTTTTTTTTTATCTTCTTAAGTTCTCACTCACACACTATAACAACTTTTTTTAATCAGATTTGTTTGAGACAGATGTTAGATAAATAAATGCTAATGAGTTTGTATTTTGATTGATTGTAAAATGAAATTTAAAAAAAGTAAAGTTTCGATCTTCGTTAGTCTTGTCTAAGATGATAATCTCATGCATTCAACTTTCGTCGGTAACGTCATGGTCTGTGGGGCTCTGCCAGTTTATTTTCATTTGCTGTTGGTTGTTCATGTGTGAATCATGTCATCATCCCTTATCTCTGAAATAAGAGTATTTAAGTTCAAGCAGATTATTTTGTATTCTTTCTTTTTGTTGCTGATTCGTCACTCTGTTTATTAGAGTATGTTATGTTTGTCTATCAGTTTAATATGCTTATAAAATAAATCATTTACTATTGAAACTTTAATCTTTATTTGTCTTGTTCATGTACAAATGCTATGATATTCTTGGGACAATCTCGGCTAACGCAACTCTGGATAAATTTTAACAACGCTAGACTGAGAAAAAAAAAATCCTTATTCACTTCAGCTAGAATTAATGAACTACTAAAGCAAACACAAAAGTATAAAATTTATAATCTGAGGAGTAAATCTGAAATGGCAAACATTAAAAAGATCATTCACTAGAAAAGCTTTTTTTTTTTCTTCTTATCATTTTTTAAAACTATGTTTTAACGAGTTGTAGTTTTGTTGCAAATTCCGTTTTATGCGGAAAATTTGAGATCGCGCACCTGAGTATTGACTATTTGACACGATAAATTCTTTTTTTTTTTCCTATCAATTAGTTGGCAGTATTCAATATTTATTTTCACTGATTTTTAAAATTCTTGATATTTTTAATGCAATATTATATGTTATAAAGCACGAATCTTGTAACGCACCCCTTTTTGACCCCTTTTCGACGTATCCATTTCGTGCAATTTCTTTGGAATTACTCTTGGTCTAGTCATTAAGCCTTTTTTAATTATATATATTCTTTTATGTATGCATGAAAATGACAGTGTTTTATTTATCTCTTTGTGCAAAAAGATCAAAAAATTAAGAATTAAAAAAGAAAATTCAGGTAATTTCTTTTTCCAGCAATCCCATGTCTCGTGATTCTCTCTTCACAGTATCATACTTGAGACATATGTTCCTCACACCCCATCTCCCTATATAAATAATGAAAATCAGTCATTAAACTGAACATGAAATTTGCATTGTAATTATTAGTTTTATTGTATTTGTATGATTCTGCTGAATATGTACCAACATTAATATACAAATGTATTTCAATTTGTGACCCTAATTTACAACTCTAAATGCATTTTGATTCCATAATTAGGTCCTTAATAAAGTGCCATTTGTGGTCAGAGGATGCTCCGAAGAAAAGTAAAGAAGATAATGGGACTGAGTTAGTAGACCCCTTACCCTTGAAATTGCAGAATACTGTGGTAAGAATTTTTTTTTTTTTTTTGTGGAATAATAACATTTTTTGAAATTTCATTCAATCTTTTATTTAGTTCTGAGTTATTATTTCTTTTCCAATCCTTTCAAAAAGTATTAACGTTCAATGGATCGTCTCTATATAATTATTGCAAACAAACAAGCAAAAAACTTATTTTTCGTACAATTTCATTTTTCTTTATCATTTTTATTGCAATATTATATTAACAGTATGTTTATTGCAGTTAATTCGATTGCGCTCAGATGCCATCCTGTGCGTTTTTATTGCGGTACTTGTGTTTGCCATTCATGTCAGCACTGTCTTCACTGTTTTCCAGGTAATAAATTGGAATTAATTGAACTTAAAAAGTATTGCTTTTAAAATATTTTTATTACATCTACCTGATTTCCTTCTTTCCAGCCATACTTTCAAATGGTCCTTCACATTGCTGTAACTATTTGGGGATTCTTACTTCATTATATCATTCCACAAATGAGGAAGCAATTGCCTTGGCTCTGTTTCTCTCATCCTTTGTTAAAAGCCAATGAATATGACATTTATGAAGTTCAAGGTGAGTTTCAAACCTTTATATATTTTCTCCTAATTATATATATTCTTCTTATATATTTGCACTTCAATTTGTTAGATTGCTCATCATAGTTGGCCAGACAGCCCAATGTGGGCTAATGCTTTCTTCTGAAGATTTCTCCATAATGACTTACGATTTATCTTTCCCCTCCAATTCTTTTCATTAATTGCTAGAAAATCAAGACTCCATCGAATCAGCCCATCCCGACCGTGGCCTTCACCGCTTTCTGGTTCTAGTGTGTCTAAAAAGCAATATCTTTTTTATTGTATTGTCATCATCCAATTCATTCTACTTTTTTTTATGTCTTTAATAATATGTTGTTTATAAATTTGTAAAGATCAAAGTTAAATCTACTTCTCCAGTTATTATTTTCATTTCTACCACCAAGTATACTCCGCAAAATATTTCTCTCAAATATTGCGATATAATTTCCGATTCGAAAAATCTGCACCCTGATGTGCAGAAGTTTTAAAAAATCAAGGCTGATTGTGCTCCGGAAAAATCCAGATTTCTGGATTTTTCGCTAACCGTGATCCGGAAGTTTCCGGAGATCGAAGGACGAGACGTTTCAAAAAATCATTGATCACAAAAGTTTCCGGAAATCAAATTTTGAAAGGTGGAACTTAAAAATGCAGTTTATTTTATTTGTTTGTAAGGGAGAGCCAGATACTTTATAAGCATTATATTCAAGATTAATATTAATTTTTAATCAGTATATAGTTATTATAATCATTAACTCAAGAAAGAAAGATTGTAAATTTTATTTAAAAACATTAGAACTAGAACTTATTCATGGCATCTCTTTCATTTGTAAAAATTTTTTTCTGGTAGAATAATAAATGTGATTAAAGATGAAAGTGAACTTAAACATAATTATTAATTTAAATTACATTGCATATAATTTATTTAGAATTTCATGCTTTTAAAATATCAATGATTTAAATTTATAAAGAAATTGATTTTTTGAAATGCGTCATTAATGATTTACTCAAGAAATTTTCAGGATATTTTAGTTGGGCTCACAATCACCCCTGTATATGATAGGTGTGGCGAAAAATCCCATTTGAGTCTATATAGAGTCCAGCCGGTGAATGCAGACACATGTAATCTAGCGTTTCCAAGTCAAATTCTTCATGCTTCCATCAAAAATGTTGATGGTTTATGTTGGTTTCAGTGTGATTCATGATGGTCCAACATCATTTGATCATCACCATCATCCAACATTTTCCATTGCGTCCAATGGTATTTTATATGCAAACAAACTTCCACCGTTCCATGATGGAAAATGCTTTTAATATTATGATGGTTAACCTTCAAGATAAGTTTGATTCTCATGAGCCAATAATCCATGACAGTCCGTGATTTTTCAAACTATACCTTTCCTTGATGAATTCTTGATGCTTCTAGGAAATATACTATCTAAGCACCTTAGTTTTTTTTTCTTTTTTTTTGTTGGCCCATCATAAATGCTTTTAATATTATGATAGTTAACCATCAAGATAAGTTTGATTCTCATGAGCCAATAATCCATGACAGTCCGTGATTTTTCAAACTATACCTTTCCTTGATGAATTCTTGATGCTTCTCGGAAATATACTATCTAAGCAACTTAGTTTTTTTTTCTTTTCTTTTTTCGTTGGCCCATCATAAATGCTTTTAATATTATGATGGTTAACCTTCAAGATAAGTTTGATTCTCATGAGCCAATAATCCATGACAGTCCATGATTTTTCAAACTATACCTTTCCTTGATGAATTCTTGATGCTTCTCGGAAATATACTATCTAAGCAACTTAGTTTTTTTTTTTTGTTGGCCCATCATAAATGCTTTTAATATTATGATGGTTAACCATCAAGATAAGTTTGATTCTCATGAGCCAATAATCCATGACAGTCCGTGATTTTTCAAACTATACCTTTCCTTGATAAATTCTTTATGTTTCTCGGAAATATACTATCGAAGCAACTTAGTTTTTTTTTTCTTGTTGGTCCATCATAAATCAGTCCAAATTCTTACTTTGGTGGTTCATGATCGTTCCAACATTTGGTGAAACTATGATGAAAATTTCTGATGGTTCAACAGGAATAAACCATGAAAACAAGTTGCTATTCATATGTTGGACCATCCTAAAGCAGTCTGAATTCCTACATTGGTTACATATGTTGGTTACCATCAACAGAAAAAAATTGGTTCCTGATGGAATTATTGATGGTTACCGTCAATGTTATGTTGGCCCATCAATGAAAAACCATCAAGTATTTTGACTTCAGCTATCTTGATAAAACATTACCTTTTTGTTCAGGAACACAGTTCAACGTTTTGCCTTGATATCAACTTCAATATATGGTAGCATCTCGCTGTAACCTTGCTGTCAATGATTTTACCTTTTTCCAGATACAAATCGTGATCCTTCTGTTAGTCAAATCACTGTTCATCATTGTTTCCCTATCGCCAGGCTTATTTCTTCTGCAGTTTTGTAGTGTATCTTCTGCAATTTTAAAAATTGAATTTGGCTGGTCTGATATACTTTTATTTCTAATAAGAAATAATTCAATTGAATTATACTTATGAACCAAAAATAAGTGTTAAAAATGCATTTACTTTTGCTATCTTAACATTCTATTTATCTTGTTATGTAGTTTCAAAAACGAGGTTAATTTTGTTAGATTTTGTTGTCAGAAATTTTTTTATTATTATTATTTATTTTATTTAATTTAAATTGCTGTCTTCCATTGCAGATGCTGCAAAGCTGATGTGGTTTGAGAAAGTACAAGTATGGATGTGGTTCATAGAGAAAAATGCTCTCTATCCTTTACTTTTTCTGAGTGCCTTGACTATAGATTCATCTATCATCATTGCTAAATTTGGAATTTAGTTAGTATATATTTAAATTTACAAGTTTAAGGTAATGTTAGGGTATCTAATTCATACGCAAAGCTCCAACAGAGTCAGGAAAACCTATAATTAAATTTGAGTTTGATGGTAAAACAAACCTGTTCCATTTTTGGGCAAAATCCTGTGAACATTAAATTAACCTATCTTAAATTTCTTAGTATTAACAAGTAACCATTGAGATTTAAAGCAAATAAATCTTGCATCTTTTACCAAAGTTTGATTTTGATGTCAAATGCTGGCTTTTGATGTGACAACAGTCAAAAACTGAGCTATGAAACCAACTGTTTCAGGACTCCAACAGGTCAGAGAGAACAGGGAAGACCTGGAATTGTCCGGGAATTTTTTTTAAACTCTAAAAAGCTGGGAGTTGTCGGGGGAAAATGTAATTTTTTACAGAGAACCTGGAAAACTCATAATACCAAGAAAATAACCAGTCTGATTTGTCAGTACCAGTAATGAGTTATTCAGATTTGAGTTAAATAATTCTAACATCATTGCAATTATTTTGTAAAATTCCACTTTTTAGTGAAACTTTTCCATGTTTCTATTTTTATTCTATTATATGTTTTTGCTCACAAAATCTAATATTTGACAATACAAATAAAAAAACCAAAGTTTTCTTATGAAAAATTGCATGGTATAGATAAAATATGATATGGATTTTCATTCAAATTTATCTAATATACCTGGAAAAGTCAGAATTTTTTTTCTTCTGAAATTGAGTAGGGACTTACTTTTAAACTGTCAAAAACCTGAAATGCTAGTCAATTAGTTGCTGTATCATAATAAATGTTAAGTTTTTAATAGTATATACAATATAGATATATATTTATATATATAGGCTAATATATAACCAATATGTATATATAATTGAAAATATTATATTAAAATAGAAATTATAATTTTGAGCAGAAGAAATGTTTTTATCTTTTATTGTTTTATTTTATTTCATAGCTCTCTTTTTCTCATAGAAGTTTTATATAGACTCATTGAAATCTTAACATAGTACAATTTAAATTTAGTTTTTTAATATTTGAGTTAAACTTTATTTCATTGTTGTAATTTTCAGTTTTTTTTCCTTTCAATCTTCAAAGTTATATTTACATTAAATTAAAAAATATAGTTTGGATTTAAATTTTTATATTTATAATAAATGATTTCTAACCATTTCCACTTCTCCTAATTCAATTTAAATGTTCATATTACCTGGGTTTTTTTTTTTATATATGAGAAATGGTGGTATTAGTTTGCTGGAAAATATTTTTTATATTTTTTTATCATTGAGACAGTTTTTTTCTCTTTTTTTTCAGTGGTGGTTCTTTAGTTGTGGTAGTGTGCAGTTTCAAGTGCCTGCGCAGTGCCTTTTGTAACTCTTCTCGATTCTATTTAGTCCTCATATTTATGACCCTCTTCTTTCAATTTGACTTCCATGGAAGCAAGGAACCTTTTTTAGTCAACTTTTTTGTTTCTTCAATTGTATTCACAAAGGTATTCTTTTTTAATTTTTTATAAAATATAAAAATGTTATAGTAATTTATGATAATTAAAATTTATCCTAATTATTTGCATACTAACTTTTTTATTGATATACTTTAATTGAAGTTCAATGCAATTTTTAGTTTTTCTACTTTTATTTTTTTGTTTCAATATTATTTTAAAATTGTAACATTTTTTGATTTAAGATATTTATTTGCCAGACAATGTAATTGATGCTAATTTTTTAGTACATTTTGCGTTTTGGCAAAAACTTATTATTCTATCTTTACTTTCCATAAATAGAATTTATTCCCATTGTGATTAAGTTTTATTAGTTTTCGAGTCATAATAAGAAAACTAAAATTTTATTTACTTAAATTAACTTAATTATTACTTAAATTAAAATGGATATGAGGTTGTTATGTTGTGAGGATATTCATCAATTATTTCACTAATTTTGTCAATTTATAAGTCAGGAAACTGTCTAACAGAATAGTGGATAATAGCAGTGCAATTAATTAATAAAAACATGACTGATTAATGAAAAGATAACTACACCAAATGCAAGTACTATTCAATTCCTGTACAGTGTTTTCAAAGGAAACTAAAACTAGGTTCTGTGACATATACTTATATTTTACAGAATCTAAGTATATTTACAAAACTTCTGTAAATATACTTATAAATTAAGTAATACCTGATAATTTGTTAAGAAATATTTTGAAAATTCTTCACTTATAAACAGTTTAATTTTTCTCGATTTTTATAAAAAATTATTTACTTGCTCTTTTTTTTTCTTTCCTAGTGTAATTGTAAAATGCTTGATATAATTTTTTCTTTCAGTGTTATGAGTTTCTTCTAAAAGTAAGATTCATTATAATCTACATAGCACCTTGGCAGATTACATGGGGATCTGCTTTCCATGCATTTGCTCAGCCATTCAGTGTGCCTCGTATCCTTAATGTTTCATTCTTTCTTTTGTTTTAATTTTCCATAAAATTATTAATGCATTATGTGACAAGAAAAAAAAATGAGTGCAGCAAGATTATGCTTTATGTAAGTGGCATAAAATAATATGTTACTAGGATTTCTTCTGTGGGTCACAATTCTTTTTGAATTAAATAAGCCTTAGTTTGTTATTACTCAATTTATCTTCATCTTTTATTTTCTTGTATGAATTATAGTATGTGTGCTATACTGCCATTAATTAAAAAAATCAATATAAGAGATAAAAATTCAAAATTGAAATTTTTATACATAGGCATTTTTGTATAAAAGAAGCTTGGAGGGAAAAAAAAATTTCCAAAAATTAATTTTGTTTTATCAGTTTTCTGAAATTTTATTTTAGCATTCATGATATAAGCTATTGAAAGAAAATAGTTATCAAGCCGCTTTACTCCAAACCTATCATGAAGCACTTACACTGTTATTTCAATTGCATGGCAGAATAAAACTAAATTAATGGTCGTCACAGGGCGAGCTTAAGCACAAGCTTAAAATCCAATGTTACCATTCGTATTTGCACGTTTTTAAAGTCCAATATTGCGATTTGTATTCACGTGTTTATAATATTGAATATTGATTTTTGTATTTATATTCGATTTAAAAGCTACACATTTGAAAAATCATGCATCACGATTTGTAATCACGCACTTTTAAAAATGAATATCGTAATTCATATTCACGTTTTTAAAGTCCAATATTGCAATTTGTATTCACTTGTTTATAATATTGAATATCGATTTTTGTATTTATATTCTATTTAAAAGCTACACATTTGAAGAATCGTGCATCACGATTTGTAATCACGCACTTTTAAAAATGAATATCGTGATTCATATTCACGTGATTTTAAAATCCAATGTCGCAAATCATATTTTCGATTTTAAAATCCAATATTCAATTTATATTTATGCATTATTAAAATCTAGTTCTGCAGTTTAGATTCACTTGATTTTTAATCGAATAGCACAATTCTTGCAACAACTAAGATTTCCCTTAAATTTTAAGTGTGTGTTATTCGTTAAATATATTAATTATAAATCTTATTTTAAATAAATTTGTTCAATATGAAACACATATTGTCTCAAATTTGATATCTTAATATCGATTTCTTGCACTTTAAAGTTTCTTAATTTTTCACTTTGTGCCACAGTCTCTCAAAACATTCAATTTTAGAAAAAGTGGTCATATATTTTAAATATCAATCGTTATTGATATGCTACAACTGACTGGTACTGAAATTTCCTAGTTTTACCCTGTAATGCGTGCTGTAAAATTTATCGTTGAAATGGCAGAAAAAAAGATTCATTTATTTATACAAACACTCTTTTGCAACTTTTTTAAAAACAAATTTGCATTGTTTTGAATGATCACATCAAAATTCATCCAGAATCACATTAAAATTCATCCATTGTTATGAAGGTCAGGTATAACACAAACCTGCAAATTTTAGTTATCATTTTAATTAAAATAAAAATTATTTAAAATTTATTTTATATAATCCCCACAATTGTATTGTTAATATTTCAACATATTTGTCTATTTTTCAAATGATATAAATAATTGCCACTAATATATTAATTTCTTTAGAAAAAACATAAAAAAATTTGTGTATAGTTAATCAAATTTATTATTTCAATATGTAAAATGCTCAAATGTATCGTTTATAATACTGTTGAATACTTTTAGAGATATTGACTAAGTGATAATTGTATACATGTGCAAAAATTGTGATTTCAAATGGTTGCAACTATGAAGCTGCATCTCTACTATTTTTGCAATAATTTTTCTTTAATTGTAATAAGATTCTGCAATGTTGTTTATACAAGCAGCCATTTCATCTGTTTTATCAACACCTTTAAGTCCAATTTTAGGCAGTGCAATATTTTTCACATCTTATGTGCGGCCCATAAAGTTTTGGGAGAGAGATTACAAGTAAGTATAAGATACTGCACAGGGAGAATTAAAAAACTAATTTTTATAAAGAAAATAACTTCCAACAGCCCAGCATTGCTCTGTCCATTGCCCATGGGCTGGGAACTGAAATTCAGAAACTATAAATAAATAGTTTCAAAAGGTTTATTCAGTGTTATAAAATTTCAGACATTAAAAAGTATTCAAATTTAACTTTTGCATTTTTAATTTCATTTTTTGTATTTATTTATTCATTTCTCAAAAATGGGTTACCATAAATTTAAAAACTTGTTTTATATATTTAGCACCATAAAGAGAAAAAGAATAAATAGAAAAGAGAGAAAAACAAAGAAAATTAATAAGTTTTATTTTATTTTTCTTCTCTTTCATTATTCTTTATTATATTGTTTTTCATATTTTTTCAATATTTTTAACTTATATATATCTAACGGTGGCAGTCGTACGAGCAGAGCAAACAGGCACAGGATTTCAAAAAGAAGGAATTAATTTTATTTACTCATCATAATTAGAAAATGAATATCTAAGTGACATAAATCGTTGTGCCCCTCAATAAAAGTTAAGGAATAAGGGAAATCTTAGTAATTATAATTGATCTGTTAAATACGTAGAGTGAAATTTAGCTTTCACAGGCTTAATTACAGGGATTAAGGTTAAAATTTTAATTAATGCATACTTGAACTGAAAATAGATTAAAAGACAGGTGTGAATATTAAAGTGTGAGAAAGAGCGTTTCATTTTGAATAATAAATTAAGAAAAAGATTTTCAAAAAAGGAATAACATAAAGAGATTAGTTGAAGCTTTTTATGTTACATATAATAAACATTTACATTTTACAGAAGTTTTACTGTATTAAGATATGCTGACAACACCTGGTTTTTTTAGGTTGCCATGCTATTTCAGTATTACTTATTTTTCAATAACTAAATTGCTTATTTATTTTATTTGTTAACTAATGAGTTAAATCTTTTGGTAGCAGAAACCCTCCAGCACAACAGCGAACACTGACGATTATTCTTCAACTAAATTTTATTTTTAAGAAGCGAAGTAGCTATTTAGGGGGAGAATTACTGAAACTAATTTATGAAACATTTCAAAAGTTGTTTATAATAAAAAAATGAACTAAGAGAATACCACAAAAAAAACAGAAACAAAGAATATTTCATCTGTTTCTTTTGTAACAGACTTAAATGCTATATTCCATTTTTTAATATAATTGCATCAAATTCAATTTGAATTTCAACATTAAATTTTTATGTATAATTTTTAAAGACCTTATATTTTTGAATTTTGCTATGTGTATGTTAAATCACAATGAATTTTTACACTGTCTGCATTGAGGACGCAAAATCTATGCAGGTAGTGCTGCAGATTGACTTCGTAAATTTTACTGCCGGGTTAAACCTATTAGGTTTTTTTAAACATAACTTGTTGCAATTATATGAATTATAACTGAAAAAAATTTATTTTTCAGTACAAAAAGAGTTGATCATTCAAACACCAGACTGTCATCACAACTGGAATGTAATCCTGGTAATCATTTTGTTCTCACCTTGCCAATAAAATAATTATGAATTTCTAAATAATTATGAATATTTTCTCTATACTTTTTATAATTATGAATTTCTAATGTTTTAAAGCTACGATTACATTATTATTTTAGGAGCTGATGACAACAACCTGAATTCTATATTTTATGAACACCTAACTCGCTCTCTTCAGCATTCGTTGTACGGTGACATTGCCCTTGGAAGGTGGGGCTCAGTGGAGCAAGGAGATTGTTTCGTTTTGGCATCTTATAACCTAAACTGTTTGGTTCATGTCATTGAATTGGGGAATGGATTAGTAACATTTCAAGTCAGAGGCTTAGAGTTCAGAGGTAAAAAAAAATTTCTATCCAAACATTTTTGTAAGACATTTTTTACATTACTTTATAATGCCATACTTTTTTGTGGCAACAGTTAGTAAAACTACTGTAGTCTCTACATTTTTCTTAGTTTGAATTGTACTTTTTAAAGAAAGCACAAGTAGTGTAATTCTTAGCAACATAATTCACCCTCAACTAATATTCTGAATCTGATTGGTGCAAGTATTAAGTGGTTGCACCAGAGAAATATACTTGCTCACATCTCTCAATCTATAGTATTTCTTAGAGGAAATTAAAGTGACATTTAACAATATCACTAATATTTGATAATTTTCTAGCTTTATTTTAATTTAATTTTACAGATCAAGAAAGCCAGAATAAGGCATAAAATTGAAATATTTATCTTTAAAGTTCTTATGTGGAAATTGATGGATGCCCGGTGGTAGTATGTCCCCTTCTCATGCCACGGGTTCTATTCTCGAGCCGAGCAATGTTGACTTTGACATTCAGTGGGTCGATAGAATGAGTACCAAGGATACTTGGGCACTGAACAGTGGGGGATCTGAGTTCGGCTGACCACCAATCTGAAACATCTGCTCGTGCACCCCCAGAGCCCAAGGTCAGGAAAACTGAGATGGGTTGCCGTGCCACTGAGTTTAGTTTTTTAGCAAATTGATGACCTTCTGCAAATTCCATGCTTTTAAATATAAGTAGTGACTGTGTTTCGAAAATATTTTGTAAATCGTTATATTTAAGAAATAGTTGTTAACTTAATTTGCAATAAAGTGATTGTACCGTATACAACCTTTTCCAGTATCCAGAAAATCAGAAAAAATTTTGCTTGTTGTTCCCTCTATTTTGAACTAGAACGATTGAGGCAAGGCGCAGAAATTCCAGTCATCCTTAATGTAGAAGTTTTAGTGACAGAGGTTTAGTGTCGTGTTTCTTTCTTAACCTTGAAAATCTTTAAATTGAAGGGGGAAGGGACAATTTCTTTTTTTTTCTCCTGTGTATTGGAAAGAATCAGTGGTTCAATGATTAGATGCTATCAATCAAACTTAAAGAAGTGGCATGCTGATTTTGTTTTTTGTTTGATTTCCATGCCTATTAGTGAACTCAAGGTTATAGGGAAATAACAAGAAAATTTTCATTCTTTGCAATATAAATATTGAAGTGAAAATGCAAATTTTTAAAAAGACTGGCTAAAAAACACTATTTTTTGTATTTATTTATTTATTTAAAGTAGAAATGTATTTAAGCTGTATTGAATCAATTTTCAGCTATTTAGAGAACTAAGAAATTCAGACTTTTAGGACAGCGATGGCCCCAAGCATTCTGAATAATTGGTTCTCTTTTGTATGTAACTACAGAAAAATATAAATTTTCTAACCACTGATATTTTTACTTGGTGTCTATGACTGATGAGAATCTCTCATTCAAATCCCTCTTGATGGTTCTGCTACAGATTGCTTTTCTTTGGATTAAAAAAAAAATTTATAAAATTAAATTTTAGAAAAATATGTCAATAACATGATTTGAAATTAGTATAAGAACTTTATCTTATATATGTATCAAGACAGAAATTCATCTAAAACTAGAGTTTGAAATTAAAGGTCATGGGATCATGTTTTCAGTAGTAGACACCCTGTATATGTATCAAATAGCTTTCTTTAGATATATACAGCAGACGTGCCAACCTAGCAAAATTAACATTCAGGAGTTTCCCTAACAAGAATTCAGGAGATTTCAGGAGAGGTAAAAAAAGGTGCATGGTATGCAACATTTGGCACTTCTAAGGAATTTTAAGTAAAAAATTTATTAAATATAAGAATGCAAGAAATTTTACACACTAATAGAGCAATAATTGTTTAAAAATATTAAATGGAAATAAAATAATTAAACACAGATTTAGCAACACAAAACTATATTAGGTAGATACTCTTTAAATAAATACCATTTCCTTAATAAAACATTATTCAAAAACCCTTGACACTGTAATAAAAATGCACAAAAACTTTTAAAAAATAAACAAATTGAATAACTATTTTATTTTATAAAACCAATTCAATACTAATGTATAAAAATACTAATGTCTGTACAATAGAGAACCAATTATCCGGGATGCTCGGGACCATCGCTATCCCGGATGTCTTAATTTCCCGGTTTCCTGGATCGACAAAAAAGTGTCGTTAATTGATGTGTTATCAAACCCAAATTACAAGGAAAAAATGTAAACACATTTTAAAGTAAGAGAAAAAAGAAAAGCACTCCTAAATCTAAAAAGGAAAAAAATTGTAGAAAAATAAAATTTAAAAGAATAAAAAAATTTGCAAGTTTAGACAAGAAAAACAAGTTTAAAAAATAATTACGATTCCTAAATCAACTAATAAACAAAACCAATGATTAAATAACGCAATATATTTCATGGGGGGGGGCGAAAATAAAAGGAAAACCTATTAATCTAAATAAAAACAACACTTGAAAATTATCGAACCGAAACGATAGTTAAAAAACGGCACTAGCATAAATATTAAAACCTAGAACAAGGCAAGATCAACGGACTTTAAAAAAAAAAAAAAAAAAAAAAACTAATGAAAAAATTTGGTAATACAAATAATTTTATTGAGTGCAAAATTTATCATGAAAAAAAAAAACAAAAACGTAGTGGAATCAGAAAAACGAAACAGCAATTTGCTTCTTAAAATAATTGTATGCTTAAATTAATAAACAATTCTCCTTTTTTCTTTTTTTTATAAAAACGCGATTTTTAATTAAAGCAGGTCGTATGATTCCACATCAAGAAAAACTTGCGAATGATGCCGCACTTCCAAAAAATCAGATTTTGTTCAAAAGAAAAACATTTTATTTTTATTAATCGATGTCAAATAGATAAATATATTTTTCTCTTTCATCTTCTGTTCACTGATATGCATGTGCAATGCATTTTCCCCACCCCCTCGTAAATCAAACAGCAAACGAAATCATCATGCCACTCCTTTGAGTTTAACGACCTAAAAGAGAATAAAGATCTAAAATCTTCAAGGTCGCGAAAGAAATGACGTTTCTCTGGGTAAACGGGGGAAAAAATTCTTCCCTTCCTCACATTTTCCTCTACTCAACTTCAAGGATTAGTCCAGTTTCCGCTTTTTTTTTCATATCGTTTTAGTTCAAAATGGCGGGAGAACCGAGCAAATTTTTTTTCCGGATTATCTGGATACCAGATAAATGGTTCTCTACTGTATGCATGAAAAAAAGAGTTGCAGACTTAGCTCTCCGCAATTAAGTCTTGCTAAAGTCATTGGTACATGATTTGTTGAAATTGATCCATACTTCCGTTTCGACTTAAGACATCCCTGAAATTTTTTTTTTTTTTTTTTAAATATACGAAGACTAAACGAATAATTGATATCACGTTGCTAGTTTACGAGCTTGTTGCCAACCGTGGAAAAATACGCATTAAAAACTATAAAAACAGCAAGATACAATATCAATTCCAACTATCGAGAGTATGAGTTTCCCCACTGCTGAACGGACGTCACTCGATAACGACATGTGACGTCATTGCATTCAACTCCACACGAAAGAAGAGGAAGATTTCACCCGCCCCCTTACACTGGGGGAATATAACCTGAAATAGGAGTGTTAAGAGGTAACGTTGAAGAGGGGGGAAAATAATTCAGGCAGATGGTAGTTTGATAAGAGGGGATGGAATTCAAGCTGAAAGAAAAACTTACTTTCGCACTCGCGGAAAAATTAGGTAATTTTGAGTTTGGCCGTCGATCGCAGTAAAATTCGGGAGTTTTTCAAATCAATTCCGGAGGGCGGGAGAATAACTCAAAATTCGGGAGACTCCCGCAAAATGCGGGAGAGTTGGCACGTCTGATACAGGTTCCTCATTCCTAAGGTAGTCTAGATAACCTAAAGTTTACTATCCACTAACGCATTTAGAACCTATAGTAAAATTAAAAAGACAGAAGTAATTTAGAGTAAATCTTGAGTGTATTTGATCAATTTTTCTTTTTCTTTAATATATTTAAAAAGATTTTATTCTGTTCTTATGGATAAATTGTTTTGTGATGAAAAAATAAATAAATAACTATTAAAAAAAGTTTGCAACTCATTTTTATTTTCATTATGAATATTCTTTTTACTCTCTTTCATTCAATTCTAATTATTTTTCTTACACTATATTGTTGCACTATTAGTTTACTAGTAAGTCTTAAGAAAATTAATTTATTTTTCAATATTTAGATCTTGTTTCCCCAAAAATTTATATATGTGAATTACTTTTTTTAGGAACATACTGCCAACAACGTGAAGTGGAAGCCATAAGTGAAGGGGTGGATGAAAATGAAGGTATGCATTTGTCTATATCCTTTAACCCACTGGCGGTTCTGCACGTAAAAAGCCGTTTTTTTTTTTAAGCTGCAGTCTTCTCCGCATAGCAAAACCAGTTCTTAAATTTTAATAGATAGAGGAATAGTGTATAGGGGAGAATTATTCTCCCAATTTTGCCCATTTTCTAAACCACCAGTAAGTAGTCTAACACATCAGAACATAATTTTAAATCAAAGTTTTTTTCTAAAATGTAAAGATTTCTTTTCTAGTTTTTATATAATGTGAGATAATTTTTATTTGATCAGGATCAATTTTACAGCATTAACAGGTTTATTACTTACTGTGAAATATTTTAGATTAAAAAATATGAACACCCTCCCTTCTACTTTTAGAATTCAAATAGAATTACTCTCTAACTATATGATAAAATTAAAAAAATTTGTTAGCGGCCCGTTGTAACATTTTTAAAAGTGACCACTTTTTCAAATATATTTAAATAAATTGTTGGCAATAATAATGTAAGGCATATCTTTTGCAGCATTTCTCAAAATATGGTTAACATAACAAGGTTTATTACAAAAATGTTAAGGAACAAGTGTGGAATAAAGTATTCATAATAATTCCATATTTATTAAAATAAAATAATAAAGTGCAATCATTGTTAATGAAAAATTATTGACTGGCAGACAATTATTTAATCGATGTTTGTTATAATTAGTGACTTATGGTGACTGTTAATTTTTTGCCTTTCTCTAGCTCTTGTTATTCATTTGCAAATGGCGCAAGCTGTATTCGAACTATAATCTATATATGTATATCTCTAAATAACTGATCAGGTATTTTTTAAAAATGGAAGAAAATATCCTGTATTTGGAACATTTTAGAAATGTAGCTGCTGCATAATTAACAAACTTAGTTGGATATGTGTGATTAATTGACAAAGTAAATATGTTACTGTATTTGTTAACTGCTTCCCTGATTATCCCTAAAAAACTCGGGCGTTGCAAAACTTGTCAGTATGGGTTGTTTTATCACGGTTTTACCCTGCCAGAAAGAAAAAAAATAATAATAATCTGCTGTGATTGGAAGTTTGCCAAGTTTTGTTTCCTAGTTTTGCTGTTTTGATTGTGGGACTGCACACGTGTTTAGTGTGATTGTATATACGATGGTTGCTGAATTTACATAGAATAAAGAGTAATTAAAAAAAAGGCGTATCACTTTACTGACATTTGGAAAGTATCACTTTGTGTTGCTTCTTCTTTTAAAAACTATCATACAAAAATTAATATTTAACTTTTTTCATTTACCTGAGATAACTGAGGATCGTAAACTGATAGTAAATTAGACGTTTTTTATACATTTAAAAAAAAAAAAACAATTTTGACGTGAAACGTATGTTTTGTTTTAATTCCTTGTATTTATTAATGTAATAAAATTGTTGAATGTTGATTTTTTGCATTTTTTTTTTTTTCAAAAAAAAAAAAAATAGGTAAGATAAACCGTTAAAAATAATACTTTTTTATTTAAAGAATTTAATTAAGAAAAACTTCATAAAAATTATATTATTTTATTCCTTGAAGTGCAAAATTTAAGGTTATTCTCTAATGCAAATAACTTATTTAAAAAATAAAAAAAACTTGAATGCAACTTCTAGTACATTGTGCCTTTTTATAGGTTGCTGCTGCTGTGAGCCTGGTCACCTGCCCCATTTACTTTCAGTCAATGCAGCCTTTAATCAACGCTGGCTAGCATGGGAAGTTACTACAGCAAAGTACGTCGTTGAGGGATACAGCATTTCAGATAACAATGCTGTATCTATGTTGCAAGTTTTTGATCTACGAAAGGCCCTCATCACTTATTATGTCAAGGTAAGCTTCTCTCTTTTGAAAAGTACAATTTAGATTCCTTTTCCTCTCCTTACGTAAATGCAGGTTAGTTCCGTCAAAAAGTGTCATAAAAAATTTGATCCAGGAGTTCCTTTGTCTTCTGCATTAGGTTCAAAATTACAAGGCTGCAGAGTTGAACATTGGTGGTCATAAACCCAAAATTGGGTTGGCTGTTTAATGACGATTATAAAATTTCGATTCATCCATTTAAAATTGTTTTATTTCCTAGTGTGTAAATTGATTGGTATTAAGCATTTGATTAATCCAAAAAAGTTATGAAATGCATTTATACGGTATAAATATCAAAGCCTGTTTAGTAGTTATTTTTAGAAATGGAGTTTAGATGTTCAAATAAATTTTATTAATTTTTATATTTTCAATAAATGAGCTGTATATGCATCTTTCCATAAGCTTCAAAAGTATGTTGTACTTTATGAGATTGTCTGTTATACATATATGTTTGACATACGTGTTTCACTTTTTACATGTTAAAAGTTTGTAATTGCTGAGCATCTGAGTGAAATTTGCTCTAAAATTTCTTTATTGTTTGCTATTTATGCATTGCATAACAATGGGAGCGGGAAAAACGTGCTGTGCTGATAACCAACCATTTTTTATACTGAACTGTGTTTAAGAACACCTTAAAAAGTTTGTATATATGTTTTTCAATTAAATTTCAGATTATTTTAAATATCAATTAGGAAATTGTAGCAAAATCTAGAAATATAAACATTACGTGCTTTTCCTCTTGGGTATCAATTTTATGCCTTGTCCACCCTCAATTTCATTGAATAAATATTTTTTTTTAAGTTTTATCAAAAATTAAATTTTTTTAAAGATGTGTGCTATTTTTGTTGTTTTTGTAAAATTTATTAAATCCTCTTAAACTTAATTTTATTGAAATAAGTCTATTTATATTTATATTCTAATTAATTATTTTTAACCTTTTTATATATATATTTTTTTTGAAGGGGATAAATAAAAAAAAAGCATCAGAGAAATCATAGATGTAATGTAGATTAATGCTACTGTAATTTAGCAATTAAAGCAGTGCACATGAAATGCTGCTAAATTTACTCCAAAATAGTGTTGAGACCTATCAAATTCCTGTTCGTTTCTTCTCAATAAATAAACCCACTCCACTGAAAAGCTGATTTTAAAGTATTTTTAAAATTGTATTTTCAATCTAACTATATTGCTAAATGCAATTTAAAAATAACTATTTCATTGTAATATTTTTCATAGTGAATTCAATAATAATCATAATTATTTCTTATTAATCTTATGAACATTAATAATTGTCAACAATATTTGCAATAAAACAAAAATTAATATGATAACTTATGTTAACTAAGTAGGAAATTAGAAAATAAGGGAATAGTTCATTGAATTTTTAAGCTTTTTAATATAAAACTCTGTTAATAATTTTTAAAAAATGTGTTAAATGCTTTTAAGTTAACTTTTTTAAAATTCTTTAAAGGTTTTTTTCTGGTATGTTTTTTAAATTTTCAAAAATAATTAACAACTTTCATTTTGATGAAATACAAATCTGTTATAAGTTTGCAATTGAATAACGTTTTGTTTTCATCAAGTATGTCGCTCTATTTAAACACTTTAATTATTTTTCAGAGTGTTATTTACTATACAATTTGTAATGCAAAGCTGGAAGAATGGCTCCAGTCTGACCACATCCAGGAAGCCTTGAAGCCTACCCTGGATAAAAACTATGCAGATCTGGATCCTGTTTTCAACATGACGGTTGACGAGGACTACGATTTCAGGGCTTCTGGGGTTTCTAGAAATAGTTTTTGCAATGTCTATAATAATTGGATTCAGTTCTGCATCAATAAGAACAAATTAGTGAGTAAATAAATGATAACAAATATATGTTAATGATTTTTTTTTTTTTACGTTGTTCAATAATTTCTAGTAGAAAAAAATTCTGACAAGACTGTTAAGAAATTTCCTCTTGCAAGCAATTTTTGCTTACTGTTTTGTTTGGTTTTCAACATGAAGATAATAACAGTTGCTAATTACCATACATGATACACATAATTTTAGTTTTTCTAATTTGAGTGGCCCTTTTCCGATTATCTTCCTGGTACCATTTAAGAAGCGTTGTTGTTACCTGCGAAGAACATCTATCTTCGATTTGACAGTAGGTTAGAAGTTTCATGTCCCTAAAGATAAGTACTCCAGTAATAATGTCGGACATTTGTCTATCATGAAATATCAATGCATTATAAAACGGTGTTTCACTCCACCCTTTTCAAAAACTATTTTTATTATATATCAATTCATTTTTCCTCATTGTATTTCCTTTTTACATAATGATTTTCTTTTTAGAAATGATGCTTTAAATTACGTTTTGAAAAAGAAAGGTGTTCCCATGGATCAGGGAGAATAGGGAAAATTTGGAATTGTTAAAGAATTTTATTTTAACTAAAAAGCAATAAAAGTTGATTTTTTTTTTTTTAAATTGAAAAATTCCTATATACATCATACCTGGAAAATAACCAGTCTTAGTGTCCGTTACAATAATCAGTTATATTGATATTCAAGTTAAATAGTTATAACATCCATTACAATTATTTTATAAAATTCCACTTTTAGTGAAACTTTTCCATGTTTCCATTCTCATGTTTTTGTTCACAAAATATAATATTCAACATTACGAATTTTTTAAAAAATCAAAGTTTCCTGAGGAAACATTTGCATGGTATAAATAAAATATGGTATGGATTTTCATTGAAATTTACCTGATATTTCTGGAAAAATCAGAGATTTTTTTCTTTCTGAAATTGAGTGGGAATCTTGTTAGATTAAGAAAAGTTAAGATAATTTATTCAAAAATATTTCACTAATTATAACACAGTGAAAACTTTTCAAACACATTTAAAGATTCCGAACCAACATCTGTGTCGAACTCAATAACGTAAGCAGTGTTGCCACACAGATCCCACACTGCAATGGATGCTGCTCATTGACTGAGTTCCACATAAAATTGTCCTCATTCCCATCTAAATTTTATAGTTTTTTTAAAGATTTTGGAATAACATTTGAATCTAGCTTTTAGCATGCACCCAGTTTCATTTGACTGGTTGCCTCACATTATTTGTTAATTCACCTATATTTGAGGGGATGAAGTATCATTTCAGAACAAATATATCCTAAGAGAACATTGTGAAGTATTTTTATTTTAAAATTTTTTTATATTTGATTCTTTTACTACTGTCGACTTAAACTACCGATATACCAGAAATTTGTACCTCATAATAAGGAGCCAACTTATAGAACGGGTCGACATGTACGACTGAATATACAATATTTTTAATTTGTGTTTCTTTCTTTTTGTACAAACATAAGTTATTTCCAGCTGGTATTAATACTTTATCTGAACACAATAAAAAGATCATTTTTAACTCAAAATCTTATTATACAGTGAATTCGCAATAACTCGAATCTGATAGGACTGACGAAAAACTTCGACATATCGGAAGTTCGACTTACTGTTAGTTTCGGTTTTGGACTTTCAAAATATTGTCGGATTATTTAATTAATGCTTATTAATCATTTTCCTGACAAGCCATTTACGATAAGACTGTTTGAAGCACTTTATGATACCCTGGTCCATCGGCTGCAACTTTGCTGTTGTGTTTGGCGGGAGAAACTGCAAGTTTACTGCTTTCAAATTAGGCAGATCACTATGCGTTGTGCATTTATCCATAAAGAGTATCACTTTTCTTTTTTTAGCGAAGAATTTCCGATCCAATTTTCTTATATAGTCTTCAAATAAAACTGATGTCATCCAAAACTTTTTGTTAGACTTGTAATCCAAATGATACGCTTTTTCATTCTTGAAACATCGGGGATTTCGGTATTTTCTGATAACAACTAAAGACAATTTCTCTGTCCCAGACGCATTTCCTCCATTTAGGACAGTCAAACGTTCCTTGCTCATTTTACCCCCTGAGCAGTTTTCATCCTTAAACATCATAGTCTTATTAGGAAGACATTTAAAAAATAAACCCATTTCATCAATATTGAAAACATCATTTTAACTGTATCCTTTAAGTAAATTTGGTAACGTTTCATTTAAACATTGTTCACATACTTCAAGAGGGACAGCTTTAGCTTCTCCATGAAGAGTGCGAAAGACATTGTGTGTGTGTTGCGAAGGAAGGGGCAAAATATCAGCTCCTAGGGTTTTTTTTTTGGGGTTTTTTTTTACAAGATCCAAAAAAAAATCGAGTTAAAGGGAGTAAAGTTCGAGTAATCGAGAATAATTAACATGAAATTAAAGATAAAAGGGTCAGGACCTCATAAAAAAATCGAGTTATAGTAATATTTGAGTTATCGTACTTTGAGTTATAGCGAATTGACTGTATTTTCAAAAGAGAAATCAGGAAGAGCGATGAGAATATTTGTCTTACTGATAAATGTTCCCAAGTATAAAATTGTATTGCAGAATTTTCTATGCTTCTTTGAACGGTGTCCTCATTTAATTTATCAACAATTTATAATGTATTTTTAAACTGATATAAAAAATATATGTTCAAAACATTGACTTGAAATGATTTTATATCACTTTATTTCTGCATTCATATGAATAAAGTTTGAGTATTAATGATTTATAATGAATTTTGTTTCAGTCTATTAATTCTTCCAAAGATTCTGCAATGATGTCCTTATGTTTCGGCTTAAGTCTGCTGGCAAGACGCGTTCTGGGCACAGCTTCTCACAATTCTTTCGCTAGGTTTGTTTTTAAAGTTATTTTGAAAGTTGACTCAATTGATTTATTTCATAGTATGGGTGACAAAATTATCATATCTTAACCTTAAAATAAATGAATCAACTAATTAATGAAAACTTAATTAGTCAGTTTAAATATTTTTCTGGTTGCGACAATGTTTCTCCATAATTACCATTTTTCAATAGATATTTTATGTTTAATTTAAAAATAAATCAACATTTTCTATCTATTTATTTGGTAATTGCCTCTCTTAAAATTTTGTACTGTGTAAATTGATATTCCTTGAAACTCAAAAAACTTATTTTTTCTTCTGGTTATTGAATCTTTTTATTTTCAGTGGAATCTAGTCATTTACTTTTTGTCTCAAATGAGTATTGATTTTTTTCCTTCTAGCGTTGATTATTTGCTGTATGGTCTACATGCATTATTCAAGGGTGATTTTCGCATTACATCAGTGAGAGACGAGTGGGTATTCCAGGACATGGATTTACTCAGAAGGGTTATTGCACCCAGTGTTCGAATGGCTTTAAAATTGCACCAAGTATGCATTTTTTCTTTTAATTTAATTCCTCTTCTTTTTTTCTTTGAGATATGCAATTATAGTTCATTGGATTATTATGTTACTCTATATTCAATTGAAATCTTATCTTTGAAATCTTCATTTAAAACTAATAGAATTTTCAGTACTAAAGCATTTCAAAAATGAAGATTATTGAAAGAAAAAGGTAGACGCACATATTGTGCACTGTTAGAAATAGTTTGATTAAACAGTTGGATCTTCCTGCTTATTACGCTTTTTCTTGTCTTACCAGAAAATGAAATCCTAAGAGCAAACTGCCACCTTTTGTATTACTCTTTAAATGTATATTATGAATTAGTTCATGACGTAACCGCATTATGTATAAATGAGTCAGATGTTGGGTTGTCTTTTTCTTTTTTTACAGATGTTCATATTATTGTTTATGTTTGTCAAGCGGCAGTATGTCAGCTTGCTTATTTGTACAGAGATGTTATAATGTTTCTTACTGCTTCGGCACAATTGTATTTTTTCAGAAGGCTCTGTACTGTATAAATTTTAGAAAATAGTTATATTTATGTTTATTACAGGTTTTATTTCTTTATGTTTATTTTTTTATTTAATTTGCAAAAAAAAAAAAAAAAAATCTGATCTTTTAAAAAATAAAATGCTTACTCTACTGGTGTAAATTCTTGATTTGTCTTAATATTTTATATAGGATCATTTCATGTCTGCTGATGAATATGAAGAACATGCTGCTTTGTATGATGCAATAAGCTTATATGATAAAACAATGGTTATTACTCATGAAGCTGATCCTGCTTGGAGAAATGCTGTTTTATCTAGTGTTCCTTCACTTTTGGCACTCAGGTAAAAAAAAAAAACCGAGTTTATGCATTTAATTAAATAATTATATAATGAAAGAATCTGCTGGACTTATGAAAAAACACGGATCCTTGTCTTCGAAATTTATGCCTTGCTTTTTTACTAAAGTAGGTTCCTATTTATAATCAAAACAGATATTTTTTGTCAAATCAAATAAATTTTCACTTCAATTAATGTTTCAAAAAATAAACTTGAAAAACAAAATAAGCTTAGAAAATGTAGAAGAAAAGGTAATCTGCAAGATGAACAAAAATATATATGTAATCAACAGATAAATTCTCTGCCTCTTCTATTTAAGTACCCTTTTATAATGATTTCATCTATTGATGAACAAAACTATGAGAGAGAGATATTTAAAATAAAGGTTTTAATTATAACTGATCACACACTTACACAAGGAAAAGCAGAAATAAAATTTTATACTCATAATTATTTTCATTTCCTCCTACTGCTATTCAAACAGAAAAAAAAATGTATTTTTGTTTAAAAAAAATTTGATTTCTGTTATATGAGTAAGAAAGGCTCAAATTCAAAAAAAAAAAAAAATATCAACAATGTAGTTTTTGTTATCAACATTGTAGTTTTCATACTTAAAATAAAGGAAAACTATTTGACAAATTTAAATATCTAGTTTAAAAAAATTTTTATTCTGCCTAAGTAAATCCGCAAGCATGTTGTTTTTCTCTATGGGGAATTTCACACCCCCTCTGCTCTTTATTTGATGCACACAAGTGGAATTGCTGGTATAATTTATCATCTTTTTTTAATTTCAAGAGATATTGTTCAAATCAGCCTTGTTACTTAAATAAAATTTTAATTATTGGATGTATTAAATGGAATGGTGTGTATATATATATATATATATATATATATATATCAAAATCTATAACTTTATACTTTAACAAAAAGTTAAAATTAAATTTGTATTAGTAAATAGTTAAATCTTTTTTTCATTGTTCAAAGCTTATTTCATTGTGTGTCCCAGTTTTTTATAAAAATTTGTGTTACATCGGAAGTATATTTGTTGCAAAAATCTCTTACATTATTCATATGAAATAATCAATTAAGAAAAATTTGTGGTGTGCCTTCTTTTTTTTTAATAAATTTTGGTATGTTTTGAATCTAAGCGACAATTTTTATATTACAAAAAAAAAACATATTGTGTACTGCAAATATTGATAGTATGTGAGGAATTCCAAATATTAAATAAGTTCGCAGTGCACTAAATTTATATTGCAGTCAACTATGAAAGGCATAACCATGCTGAAATGAAATATTCAATGTTTATTATTTATTTTATGTTTAACACTTATTTTATCCTAATTTAGGCACATTTTTGAAGATGGTTGTGATGAGTATAAGATCATCATGTTGAATAAAAGATTTTTGAGCTTTCGTGTTATCAAGGTACAGAAGTATTTTGATTATATTATTATAATTTGAAAATGACTCACATTTAAAATGTTAACATTAGCATAGTGACACATAATGGAGCTCCCACGGGTCAAGGAAAACCTGGAATCGTCAGGGAATTTTATTTTAATTAAAAGCAAAGAGCAATCAGGGAAAGTTGCAATTTTTTTCAAAAAACGTGGAAAATTTTTATATTATGTTTAGAAAACAACCAGTCTTCAAATTGTCAGTAGCAATAATTAATTATTGAGATTCGAGTTAAATAATTCTAGCACCTATTACAATTATTTTATAAAATCCCACTTTTTAGTGAAACTTTTCCATGTTTTCATTCTGCTTTTATTATATTTTTGCTCACAAAATCTAATATTTGACATTTCAAAATAAAAATAAAGTTTTTTGATGAAAAATTGCACAGTATAGATTTCCATTTTATATATACATGATATACCTGAAAAAGTTAGGGATTTTTTTTTCTTTCCAAAATTGAGTAGGAACTCTGCATATTCTAAAACTGATTTGTACTCTGGAGATAGACCAAAATTGCTCGAGCCATCTTGAACTATTCTCAACTCTACTTTGTAGTTATTTTTAATCTAGCTTGGAAACAGTGGTCGGAAGTAACAAAACTACTTTAGTCGCTACTTTTTTCCGTTGCTTGTAGTGAGTAGTGCGATACAAGGAAAAAAACAGTAGTACATGTTATATTGTTACCCTACTTTTGACTATTCGTGGTACTATTTTTTCATTAATTCTGTTTTTCAGTACATGACTTTTTTTTTTTCAAAAACCGTTAATTAGAGCCGTGGAGGGTCAGGGGAAAGAGCGTTCACCTTCCAATGAGGTGAACCGGATTCGAATCCCAGCGATGACTGGTCGATTCGAATTCCGCACCCGGCTCGCACCGACCACAGTGCTGGCGTAAAATGTGCTCAGTAGTAAACCGATCTTAGATTGGAGTCCCCTTGCCGTCAGTTTAATGTGGGAGGTTTCGGGGTTTTCCTCTCCATATAACGCAAATGCGGGTTAGTTCCATCAAAAAGTCCTCCACAAAGGCAAATTTCTCCCAATACTTGATCCAGGAGTTCCCTTGTCTTCTGGATTGGGTTCAAACTACGGTTATAATATTCACGGTGCAATTCTTAATTCTATTCCACTATACATCACCCAGATTGTCACAACAATTTCAAAATCAAAGGATGCGAAAATTAAATGTTTTCAAATTGTGGAGCATATCAAATGATTTAATTTTAATCAACTTTCTATTATTTGCTTCAAGAAATTATGAAAAGATAAACTCATACACCGTAAAAACCATTTATCCAAAATGATATCTGTCTCCATATTCAAGGAGGGAATACATTTGTTACGGGGCTACATTCTTAACAATAAATTTAGTGTTCTTTGGTTAGATATTTTAAAAGAAACTAGCTGAGAATTCTCTTATATCTATATAAAAACTACGATTTTGAATAAAGGTTCTTAAATTGTATAAAATGTTTAAATAAGACTCTTTGTGCTTTGAGGAAGGAGCCTACTAAAAATTTCATCCTGGGGACTTAAAAACCTGTCAGCCTCGCTGATTTGAAATACAGTATACTCTCAATTTATCGAACTTTGTTATCTCAAAAACCTTGTTGTGTCAACAACAACAAAATTTTCTTTTCATTATATATTCACCTAATGTTGAAATTGAATTCCTATGTTTTCTCAAAACCTGTTATGGTGAATTTTTTTCCAGATAGATAATGAATTTTTTCAGAAAAATCACAATGTAAGTTTATTGTAAACCAATTTTTTTTCTATTGAATGCATAATTATTTTTTTCTTACTTTTGAAAATAAAATTATAATTGTTGTATTTTGACTTATAGTTAACTATCATTACATACATATTTATTAGTACTTATTTTTATGTTTCAGGCCTCTACTTTTTAGAGTAATATTTTTCTACTTTATAGAACATATTTAGTTCTGAACCTGCTATTTCGAAAAAGTCCCCCTTTTTTTTCCCCTTAACTTTAAGATATCGAGAGTCTGACCACCGACACCTTAAGGTTTCAAATAATTTCATAGCAGCAAAACTATTAAAAGCTTTATTGTCAATTTGATATTTTCATTTATAAATTTGCTTTTATATATATAAAAAAAAAAACATTCTCTTTACAGATAAATCGGGAATGTGTGAGAGGTTTATGGGCCGGCCAGCAACAAGAACTGGTTTACTTACGTAACCGCAATCCAGAGCGAGGAAGTATACAGAATGCAAAACAAGCCCTTCGAAACATCATCAATTCCTCATGTGATCAACCCATTGGTTATCCCATCTATGTTTCACCACTCACTACTTCTTATGCAGAAACTAGTGATGTGTTGAGTGGAATAATTGGTGGTCCTCTCAGCATTCGATTATTTAAAAACATCTTAATAAATTTTTGGGACAGGTTAGTATCATGAAGTGGAAGTACAGTGCGCAAAATAAAAAATGACCCACCTTGAATAATTTTCATTCTAATGATCGGGACTCATTCTTAATGGTGGGAGAAGGTGACCTCAAATTTACTAGTTAATTAGTGCTGATGATATTTTAAGTTACAAAATCAGACACAAAAGTTTACTTTCTCTGCATTTGTACTTAATTTTTTTTTGTTTTGTTGACAGATTCAGATTTCCAACCCCTAAAATATCGGGAGTAGCAGCAATTTGGGAAATAGAGTTCCCATAGTTTGGTCAGGAGAGCGATCCAAATTTTGGATCCCTTAATGTTAATTTTGCACATAATTTATTTATCCAAAGATAATATCATGCAATAAATAAATTATAGTAGATATTTGATATTTATTATTTTGTTTAAAAATAGTAAATTGAATTGTAATGTATACAATGTTTTACATCATTTTAAAGTATTTAATTTTACATGGCGGAATCCATAATATGAACAAAGTTCGCTGAATAGTTGCTGAGCAATTAAATTTTATGCATATGACTTTTTTGAAATCCATTTTCTCAGAAACTATTTGAACGATTTCGATCAAATTTAGAATTTTGCCACGTAAAATTACATTCTTTAGAGTGATGTAAAAAATTCTAAACTTTACAATTCAAATTTTTTCGACTATTAAATAAAATAATAATAAATATTTGCTAAAATTTATTTTTTGCATGGAATTATCTTTGGATAAACAAGTTACATAATTGTGAATAAAAATTTTCTAATTTGCTTCAGAAGTTCTTGATATATGGCGAACTGTTCAAACCTTCTAACCAAACTATGCGGACCCTATATTTTGGGGGTTAGAAAGTTCATTTTTGAGTCTGATTTTTTAATTTAAAATATCATCTGCTCTAATTAGCATATTTGAAGTCTTTCCTTCGAACCATTGGGAATTATTTGCAGAATGTGAATATCTGATCATTAGATCAAAAGTTATTCAGGGTAGTCCCTTTTTTTTGGCGCACTGTACATGTTGGATATTTTTAAATGGCTACTATTTTTAGGATTTTGAACATGATGCAATCAGCTGATAGATTCATTCTAGCAAAATGTCTTAGTCTTGATTCTTTACTTAATAAAACTGACTTCTCTAAAATTATTTATGTATATCGTTAAACTTGTCGATCCACTTAGCTTTTTAAATATCATCAGTTATGTATTTAGAAACTATGGGACCAAATACCAAAGAATCAACCCACTTTTTGGTAATTATTACAAGTTTGATTGTCACCAAAAGAATTTTCGTAAAACAGTAAATAAAAAAAATCTGAACCCTTAACAGTCACATGACCGCTACTACCTGCAAAGAGTCTTGTTGTATTGAACAGTTCTTTTAAGTTAAGTTTTGGAGAGTAAATAAAATTTATTTTACAAATCAAATTAAACATAAGTTATTACGAGCGTTAAATTTTGTAAAAAGAAATTTTCTTCATCATCCCTGCTTTTTTTTTTTTTTTTTTTGTAAACTAAAAAGTAATGCCACCCAGTGTGACAAATTTGTGTGAATTTAAACAAGAGGAAAAGGTTAAGCAAAGTTTATAATGTATTTTTTTCTTTTTAAAATTTTTTGCTTCCAATTAAAACAATAATTTTAGGGTTGTTTTTTTTTAATTTGTTTGTATTTGCATTAAGAACACAATTTTAATTTTTAAGTGTAAAATTGATGTGATTTATATGTATATTCAGTAGTGTGGTGAGTGCTTCAGACCTACTGTTCCTGTTTAATCATTTTATACAGGGATGTGATTCTTCCGCGGATCCGCTGATTTCCGCTTTTTTCAGATTTTTCCATATCTTCCGCTCTTTTTTCATAAATTTCCGCGCGGAAAATTTTTTTATGCAGTAAATTATATTTTGTTGAAAATTTTTTTCTTCCACGGAGAGAAAGTATTGAAGCCCCCAATAAACCTTTCTTCACATGTCAATCTGCTGGCTGGGGTAAAAGTGGTTAACCTTGGTAAAACAATGCCGTCTCCTACTCCACTACTCTCTTATCTTTTCAGGGATGAAAGACTTTTTAAAATTTCCGACCATGTTCCAAAAACTTTTGGGGAGTCGAACGAACGATATAGTCGGACTTGCGACTTGTTGCCTTGACAACCGCGACTTCCACTATAGATTGGAAAAGAGAAAATAAGTCATAAGCAGTTTCGTTTCGGCCGCTGATATTTGATTTCTTTTGATTGGCTGATTTACAGAATTTTAAATATTAGGAACTGGACCAGAATCTGCTAAAATTGCGATTCTTATTTAGATGATTTTTATGTAAATCATCGATTTTCATATTTAACTGATTTAAAAGTTACTTGTTGAGATTCGTTTTTACATGATTTAAAAATCATTACTCGCAATTTAAAAATTCAGTATCGCGATTTGTATTTAAGCGTTTTTAAAACCCAATATCGCGATTTGTATTTAAACATTTTTAAAACCCAATATCGCGATTCATATTCCCGCTAGTTTAAAATCCACTGTTGCGATTCGTATTCATATATATTTTTAAATTTCAATATTGGGATTCGTTATCACGCGGTTGTAATATCAAACATCGATTTTCGTATTTATACGCGGTTTAAACATTACTCGTTGCGATAAGTATTCACGGACTCTAAAAATTATGCATCGTGATTCTTATTTACGCGATTCAAAAATTCAATACCGCGATTTTTATTTTCGTGCTTTTAAAATTGAATATCGTGATTTTAAAATTGAATATCGTGATTCTTATTCACGCTATTTTTAAATTGAACATCGCCATTCTTATTCACACGATTTTAAAATCAAACATTGTGGTTCTTATTCACGCGATTTTAAAATCCAACATCGCTATTCTTATTCAAGCGATTTTAAAATCCGACATCGCGATTCTTATTCATCCTATTTTAAAATCGAACATCGCGATTCTTATTCACGCACTCTTAAAATCCAACATCGCGATTCTTATTCACACGATCTTAAAATCCTATATCGCCTTATTCACGCGATTTTAAAATTCGGCATCGCGATTTTAAAATCAAGCATAGCGATTCTTATTCACGCGATTTTGAAATCCAACATCGCGATTCTTAATCTAAGGCCTCTAAAAATTGTGTGAGAAATGAACTTTCTTGTCCTATCAACACTGATGATCAAAAGTCTGCAAAACACAGTTTACAGATCAGTCATGTTAATAAAAGACCATCGAAAAAACAATGAACTGATGAGAAAGTCCATAAAGGTCCTTTGACCATTAAAGAAATGTTTTTTAAAATGATGTGATACATAAAATCGTGCTTATGCATAATTACTCAAAGTTATCTAAATTATTAAAAAAAATCATTTTAATCAAGATTTTATTTAAGAACATAATTACCATTTATTTTTATTTATTTGAATAGATAATAATGTAATCATTATCAGATTGGCTATTGAATTCATATAATTTTTTCTTTTGCACGTTTAGTGCTACAGTGCTTTTTTGTGTTTTTGTCAATCACATCCCTGTTTATAACTATATTTATTTATTCCCAAGGATCAGTTTCCAGGTTTTCTCAAGAATTAACTCAAAAATAATGTTATTCACTTTTGACTTCTCTATTAAAGAACTCTTGACTCATCTTCAAGAAAGGTTTTACTTCAACTTGGTAAAAAATAATGTAATATTTCATATTACATGAATTTTTCCTGTTACATGAGAAGTCCCATATTTAATATGTATTAAAATAATGCAAACTGCTGTTTGATTTTTTCCTGAATATGTAGGAAAAAAGCTTGTGATTTAAATTTTTTTTATTAATTGCCACTTATCTTAAACTATGTTCATATCAAAGTTATTGAGCAATTTGTAAGTATAAAGTGTAGTATAAAAATGTCGAGAAAAAATTTTCAATAAAAGTGCGTTTCAAAAAAATTATGTTTGCATTAATTTAAGTAAAAGCTTATTTTATTGAACTACTTTGAAGATAACTTATCTCTTTCATGACCTATTAGTCATTCATATTTTTTGTTTGCTCAGGCGAATACACATCGTGTCAGTGCTTCATTGCTCAACAGCAACCTCTGTTTTTGTTTGCAGAAGGCAAAAAGAGTGTTTTAAGACCTTGCACGTGCTTCTGATCCTTTCTAATTTTATAAAAATAGAGGAAAGAAATGAACCCAAAGTATAGCTTTTAACGGATCTTGAATGGAATTGCATAAAATGGTAGTCATTTCGAAGCAGTAATAAAACCAGTTAGAAGACAATAAGACCTTGTTATTTGTTTTATTTATTTATTCTGATATTTAAGTATGAAAAAGCTCAAATAAAACATGAATTATCAACACTGTAGTGTTTAACAATTTTCAAAAATTTACTTTCTTTTACTTAAAGTAATAAAGAAGAACTTAAACTATTTTAAATATCTTGTTAAGGTTACGTACAAGGTGCGGTGAAGGGTGTTCCAGTGGAGGTACTGCTAACTGTAGTGATGAAGGTATAATCCGAGATTCTGGAACAGTCGGACCCGTCTCGGCTGTCGAGGGCGTGCCAAATCGAGGTAAGAACTTAGTTCATATGAATACTGTTACCCAGCTCTTGAGTTTTTCAAAGGACCTATTTTCCTTCACCTTTTTAATGAATCAAAATGCATTTTAATAATTATATACATATATATGTTTTTACTTTCAAGAGGTTTTGTCTGCAGCATTAAAATGGGTGCATTGACCCTTTCACGCCAACTGTGACAAATGTATGCCAACGTTAAAATTTATCAGTCAGGGTAAAATTATAAAACTAGTAACCAAATTAGTTGTTTAGCAGTTTACTTGTGAGCGTCATTGTAATAGTTTGATCTGTTAAATTCACCACTACTTAGTTCAAAATAAAAATTATGTAGTTTCACTTTAAACTAACATTGATTAGACAAGTGATTGAGACTGGCATTGTTAAAGTTAAAACAAAACAAGTTTGTCAAACTAACAATTGCTTTTTTTTTTTCCATCCAGGTCCAAATTTTGATCAAATCAAGGTGCATAACATTTTTAAAAAATGCTCAAGGGAGCTTTTTTTTATTTTTGTATTTTAAAAGCCCTCAAAGATGCTTTTTTCTTCGAATATTTGTAAAAAAGTGCTTAATTTCCTTTGCTTGAATATTTTGAAAATCATACTTTTTCATTGATTACCAAATACAATTCTCTAAAATGTTTAAAATTTTTTATACTTTTATGGAATGCATAGTATGAAAGTATTAATTTAAATGCTGATATGTTGTTTAATTTTTAACAAACTTTTTTTTAACATTATTGAATAATTTTAGAGTTATAGGAAGGGGAAAAAGAAAACTGACACAAAATTAGTTTTTTTTATTTTAATGTAACTGTCCGTATCTCCATAACTATTCAAGCTAAGCTTACAAAATTCTATATTCAAAATTATTACCTATTAATCGATGAAAGTTGACATCGATTTCTGTGCCTACTACAATCCTCACTCTGTTGCTTCTCAGTTTCATTTGCACATGTTAGGATCCTGCACACACTCGAGTTATAACACCAAGACAGGAGGGACCACACACACACAATCATGATAATACAACTTTCACGACGAATGCTTAAAACTCTGAGCTTAATACAACTCTGACCACAGGCACTCAAAATCTAGTGAACTTACTGAAGCTCTTCCGGTCTTTCGCAATGCGGTAACTAGTAGTAGCCGTTCATCGAATTTTATCCATGATAAAATTCTGCTATGGGAGTATTGTGGCCTAATTACCACTATAATTATTAAACATAAATTTACTAGTATATAAGGCATGCTAACTGTACTCAATCTCGGGGTACCTTTCGATAGACGAATGTCGTCGATTTCGACTCTTACCCACAGTATCAAAAAGATTGGCTGTCCATTAACTACATTGTTGCTCTTATTTATTTAATGTGTTTTGTTCTTTATATTTTTAGGTCGAGGCAGTCATTCGAGTGGCCAAAGTGGTTCACGTTCAGGCAGCCATTCTGGTGATGCAGCTAGTGATGTTGCCAGGAGCACTGGCCGTACCAGTGCTACAAGTAGCGTGGGTCGTGGCAGTAATGTCGGTAGTCTCGGAAGAAGTAGTGCTTCTTTCACTAGAACTAGTTCTGGCAACGTAGCCGCCGCTACGGCCAGCAAGACTTCTTCGACTACTTTAGTTAATCTCACAGCCTTTCGTCCTTTTAATGGTGAACTTAGTGACTCTGCAACTTTTGGAAGCAACGGCATCAATGCTGTTGCCAATTCTGACAGTCTGGATGACCCTCGACCCGTCACCTACACGCTCATCCCTCCCAGGCAGCTGACAGAAATTTGTCACGTATGACTCCAGGGACAGATTCAGTGGAGTTATAAAGCACTCAAATTGGTTACAGTGTGTTAAATATGCAGTGCATATTTATTTCTGTGTCGAGATGCGCTAGACATCTCGAGCAAGAGGGAACTAGATCCCCCCCCCCTGATCTTATTGACAGGCCATGACTTCATAAGGTGCCTTTGTCTTACGTAGTTTCTGAAGACATTAGAGAGGGAATTTATATCATGATTTCAGTTTTAATACTACAAAGAAATCTAGTATTGCCAGTTTGAGAAACAAAAATTTGAGTAATACTTTTGTTTTATTTTGAATATTAGATGTAAAATATTATTACCACTTACAAAAATCTCACTTTAGCTAATTGAGATTTTATTTAATAATTATTTTATAAATGGTGAGAGATGATGTGCTCCTCTTGTGCAAATACTAGTCATTGGCAGCGATCTGTATATTATCAATAACTGGTGATGTTATCTTATGATGAGCTTAGCACATTTCTGAGGTTCCTTAATAGATGCCAAGACAATTGTTTTTCTTCCTTAAAAGTTTTTTTTTTCTTCGCGATACTACTTCTCTTATTTCTGAAATTAAAAATTATGGTATTCGAAAAGCAAATGTTAATCTTAATATCTTTAAAAAGTTATGAATATGTAATTGCAGTGGAATTGTGGAAATTTCAAAATGTTACGTAAAGGGGTTTAAATTATTACTTCAAATTATTGAAAATAAGTATGTTTTTTCTTTTTTCTTTCTTTTTTTTGTGTGAAAATTATTTTTTCTATATTGATTATTCTTTTTTTATCCTTTTAGTTGTGAAAAAAAGTAATATTTATTTACAAATTATTAAATCTCAATTTATTAACTTGTGTTGTTCATAGTTTTTATTTATATATTTACTTAATATGTGGATGGATAACTTATTATGTATTATTCCCTGCTAAATAATTTACTTTATTAGCAATATTTTTCTATTAAGTAATGTATACTCTTGATATCTCGAAAACCTTGTTATGTCAAAAAAATATTTTTTACCCTTGGCATTATATATCAACCTAATGTTAATTTGAATTCCTATGTCTAAGAGTTTCATCTCAAAACCCTGTTGTGTTATGTTGAATTTTTTTCGAAATAGAAATTAAATTTTTTCAGTAAAATCACAATGTAAGTTCATTGTAAACCAATTCTTATCCATTTAATACATAATTATTTTTTTTTTTAAATAAAAATTATCATTGTTGCATTTAGACTTAAATTCTATTATCATTACATATTTATTTGTAGTTTGCTTATTCTTGCTCTTATGTTTCATGTATCAACATTTTAGAGTAATATTTCTTAGAATTTATTCTTCTACTTTTTAGAACATATTTAGCTCTGAACTTGTTATTTCGAAGTCTTTTTAACACCCCTTCAACTTGGAGATATTAAGAGTATACTGTATATGGCTCTCAGGTTATCTGGGAAACCTAAAGTTATCAAAAAAATTTATTTTGGCTTAAAAAAAAGTCAGGGTTGTCCTTTTTTTCTCTTAATTATTAGTTTTTACTTTGAATTTCTGTTATTCCACTGCATGAAATATTAATTTTAGAAACTCACTGTGTTACTAGCATCAACTTAATGAATTTTAACCTGGCATCAATCATGCCATTTTTTACACTGCCTATAACATTTTCAAGTTCTATGACTAACTAAATAAATATATGTTAGGTGATTGAGTATATGGATTTTTTCTGAGAAATTTTTGAAATTTATTTTAACTATTTGATTATGGTTATTATAAGTTCACTAAAAAAGCAGTTGTGTACACACTGAGTACCTTATCTAAAAGATTAATAATAGAAATACATATGGTTGAAATAATAAATGAAATTTTTTTTTCTTTATCTATTTATTTATATTTATTACTGGTTAATTAATGTCTTCTTTTATTCCGCAAAACTCTTATATTCTGTCTCTCTATTGTATTTTGTTCTTTTTTGTTTATTGTAATAATAATAACTTTTTATTACTCAGTTATTTAATATTTGCAATTTTACTAGTTAACAAAAATTCTTATTAGGGACAGTTAAATGTTAATCTTGTAAGATTCTAATTTAAAAAATCTGATCTCTGTAATAGTTCAACAAAATATTTGAATCGTGTTAATCTTATAAGATCTTTAATAAAAATAGTTTTGGCCTAACCTAAGTTTTATTGCAAATTCTTATTTTATGATTAATATATATATATATATATATACACATACAGTCAATATATACAGTCAAACCCCGCTATAGTGAACCTTCAAGGGACCGAAATTTTGGTTCACTGTAACTGTTAGACAGGTAATTTAACTAATGGTTCCTTAAATCCTCCCTTTCATTGCACATTATTCAAATAAATGACTGAAAAATATTAGGTAGTAGCAAAAAGGGGTTATTTTTTTATTACTCTTCTTCTTGTGTACAAAAAAGAATTAGTAATCTTTAGCTGATGAGCAATCCTCAACATCAGATATGGAAACATTTCCCGACTCTCAGATAATTTTTCCTGAATTTCTGTTACTCCGCTTTTTAAACCTGTTATATTTTAGCACATAAAAGTTAGTCTCACAACATCGCTTAGCAAATTCATCGACATTTGTTTAAGTACTATGAGATTGCGGCTTCTTCTGATGCTGAACCTCTTCAGTAATGGTTCTTCAACATCCTTGTGATCTGCTTTTCGCAACTTTTTTCTGACATCAAAATTTTTTTCATGAGCAGAAATTATTAACTGCCTATTTTTTCATATGTTACAAACTAGATTTGGATAGTTTATATTCTCTGGAAAACTCAGCTTGATTGCATCCATTTTCAATTTTTCTGATTATGCCCATTTTATCATCAATGAAGAACGTTTTACGTTTACTGCTCATAGTTAAATTTGAGAAACTTGTTTGCAGGCTTTTTTGAACTGTACTGAGAGCAAAAGGAAGTTGAAATGAGAGCCTTATGAACACATATTAGTGTCCAACCCTTTGACCAATAATGACTCATTCCCTATGACAAAAAATGCATGTTGATCCCACTGACACCTTACAGGTGCATCATCATCTGCCTGGGTTGGAAACATCTGCTTTGTTTGTTTAGGGATGGGAAAGTGAGATAAAAGAAGCAAACAAGAAAAAATGCTTATCGCTACATTCCCCTCTATCAGTTGAAGACAGAAAAAAGTTCATTATATCCAACTTCCTCACTTTTTTGGCTCACTATATCCACAAAAATATGCATTATACGTGAATAGCAAGGCACAGGACCAAACATTTCGTTCACTATATCCTGAAGTTCACTATAAACCGTGTTCACTATAGCGGGGCTTGACTGTATGTGTATGTATATTTGCTGTTTTACAGTTTATAAAAATAAAATTTTGACGCATAATTGTTCTTATAGAACAAAATAGCTAATTAAATAACAAAATTTTAAAACTATTAACCCTCCGAACTCTTTGGATGGAATTGTACTGAAAGTTTCCTACTTGTCGCTACTCTGCCATTAAATAACATGGGGGAAACCAGTTTCTTGGTACTGGAAAACCTGCAGCTGAAAGTTTGGAAAAAACGGGACTAATACTTAAAGGGTTAATACTACTTTTTTTCTTTCTTTTTTTAATAATGTTGGTTCTAAGTTCGAACAATTTGTCTGCTTGTGCGTGGCTTGGAATTATACTCTTTGCTATAGCATAGAAGTCTCAAGGTTATGTAATTCCCCCCTCTCTCTCTGTTTCCATGGTTTTGACGAATAGGCCGAGATAGCCTGGTTGCCAGGGCACTGGGCCCATGTCTAAGAGGTCGTGGGTTCGATCCCCGCCGACCTGATGCGCTTTAGATCTGTCGAGACTCAAAGTCCTCCGTGTTCCCATAACAAATCATACCTCTGGGGCTACTGATCCAGGAGTTTCCTTGTCTTCTGGATTGGTTCAAATTCACAAGACTACGGAGTTTGAACATCAGTAGTCGTAAATACAAAATTGTGATGACGGTTATATATATATATATATATATATATATATATATATATATATATATATATATATATATATATATATAAATAAATAATGCTTTTTTAACCATGACAATTTGGTTCACCAAAAAAATTGCATTGTACTTACATGGAGTAAAGGCAAAATTTGTCAAAACCACTCAAACACAGAGAAGGAAATCTCTTAAATTTAAGGTGCCTGGTCTATTTATAAAGAATATAAGTTGTTAAATCTTTGAGAGGTGATAAAAATTAATTTAAGATTAAAAATAAAAAATAGCATTTGAAAATAAAAAACCAGATCCATGTTAAATTTTCTGTAGGAAAAAATTTATTTATTTCCCTTTTATGTTATTTTAGTCTATTTCTTTCGTATAAGTTTGAAGTCTCGATGATTGGATTAATTTTTCTTTCCAAATCTGTTTCAAACCTTCAAGTATTTTGTTTCAAAGATATAAATCTTTGAAATCTTAGAGTAAAACTTTAAAAATTCTTATGAAATTTAATTTTAGTAACAACCTCATTGAATTACAAATAAATTCTTAATCAACTGGGGAACTTTTCCCATATATCTTAATTTTTTATAGTTTTTGACTTTTATCTTTATTAGAAGACACTTTCTTAAAGAGACATTACACAGTATTACTAAAGGACATCCTAACACATCTACTAATATATAAAGGAAACATATTCAAATAGCCTTGCATGCTAATTTAATTTAAACATGTGTACCTCAAAGTTATGTTTGATGTTGTAAACATTATTAGCATGTTTTATTGTAAATATATTATTTATGTTTAAATTTTTTGTGCAATCATACAAAAGAAATATTTATGACTTTTCTTTTTTGTGTTATTGAATGTTTTTTGTTATACTTTCATTTTCAAATCTTTTTATATAACAATATTGTAGATCTTATTGTATCTTTAATTTTTCCCCCCTTTGCAATGTGTAAAAGCTGTTCAAATTAAATGTGTTATCTGTGATTGTTTTTTTTTTTTTTTTCTCTCTATGTGCGTGGAATTTTTTATAAAATGAACAAGAAATCAAGTTGTTTTGTTCGATTTCTTGGATATGTTAATAGTGTAAGTTTCACACTAGACTCAATTGTACACTAGAATACAAAAATATATTAACTCTATCCAGTCCTCATTTTTCTCTTGCACTCAATGAAAAATTTAGATCTATAAACTGTCTACATATTATGAAAATTCTTGATTAAAGCTTTTAAGAAAAATTTATACAAAATCTATACAAACTGTCTTGTATATTATGTTTTTGCTTTTTTGTGTGTGTGTGTGTATCATTGTCATAAGTGTTTACTTTAATTTTTGACTCAGTTTTGGTCATTTCCGACTCTCGTATCATTAAACCAAGGCTGTCATTGGCAATTAAAAAAGTGATTATTTTACTAGAAGACTACTATGGTGACTGTTTTTGAAAAAAATATAGGCAAAAGCGACTATTTTCCAATCATTTGCAAAAAAATTGCAACATTTTTTACCCATTAGCGACTATAAAAGAATAAATTTGATTTTTTGCTCCCTTCGCTGCAGAAATGTATTGATAATGGTATTTAAAAATTGGTTCTGTACACTTAAAATTTTATTCATCGAGCTTTTAATTAAGTAGTTGTAATCTCATTTTACATAATTATAGTATGTTTATTACGTAATAATACTCATTTGCACGCAACTCGTATTAAATTTAGAGAAGGAGTTCTGCGATCTGTGTCACAATGTAGTTTAACAAGGTCACTGTTTTATGAATTCCTTACTATTTTTAATTAATTCCTATTAACATTTATTTAAAACTTCAGTTAAATGACTTCTATTCATTCATAAATTAAAACTTTCCGCTTTTATATACTACTCTTAAGATTTCCTCTAAATACTTTGATTGCATCATTAATCTATTAACAACATATTCATGTTAAACTTATTCTTTTTAAATTGAAAAGTAAGAAAGCCGCATTTCTTGTATATTTAATTGTTAAATAATAAAAATTGATGTTAGTAGAGTATCACATACAAGTATATAAGAACTGATTTTTCATTCATGTTAGCTGTTGGATGCTAATGAATGTTTAAATTAACTTTGGGGAAGTCAAGAACGAGTTCGTTATTTTTTCTAAAAAAAATTATGCATTTAGTTGAGCTGCAAATAACATATGTTAATAAAATACTATTCAAATGATGCGTGTGATATGGAATATATATCTTTCATGTATTTGTTATTGTGAATGACCGAAATGGGTGAATTGTTGACTTCCACCGGTGAATGTTGACAATCACGTAACCGTTTTAGTAAATGTCTGGAGTATATACTAGGTCTAGTGAAGGGCCACTGCCCGTTGAACCCTACACTGATGTTATTTTTAAGGCTCAGTGCTATTGCCCAGTTTGCACTTAACTGGTCCTCAGGTAACTTCTGGTAACTTCTCCTAATCTATTCCCAGCAGATATTAAAATATCAGCTAAATATAATAATATCAATGAATAAATTAATATCAAATTGGATAGAACAAATATTTCGGACATTCACCAAAGCGACTATGTGATCGTTGACATTCACCGACGATGGTCGACATTCTGTCTATTTCCGTCATTCACGGTAACATATATGCTATAATGAATATATATAATGAATAGGGTCAAGAGAATTGTTAATTATTGACCAAAACATTTTTGTGACTATGGGGAAAAATAAACATTCAGAAAGGACAATAATAAAGTATAATAGAAGAGGGAAACTATTTTGGCAACTAATTTATGCCTTTAGCAACTGTTTTTCATTTCTGCAGCAACTAGAGCATCTAGAATACAGTGGCTGCCCTGTTAAACTGACCTGCAATCTACTCATTGTAATTCAAAACTTTTATATTTTATGATTAATGTGAATGGCTCAAAATTATATTATTTTTTAAAAGCTTTGATCATGGTTTTTCAAAATGTGCTGGCATTTTTTGGGGGTATTATTTTAGGTAACCAAAACTATTTTGTCACTCAGCTTATAAAATACTTATTGATGTAGATTATCTACATTTTGTGTAAGTGAGCATGGAATCTTTCTTCTGATGTTAATGGTTAAGAATCTTCAATATCACACATATGTTAATGATTGTCTGTTCTTTTTAGTCCTGGTGCGTAACTATGGAAATACCTTTGTGTTGTACCTTTTGGTACTCCATTTTCTTTTAATGCTATGCGTACAAGGTATCATTAAAATTTTGGGAAATGACGCATAATACAAATTTCTGTTTTTTTACCCATAAGGTAACGTCAGTTATCTGTAATACACTTTAACATGAATCTGTGAGGGCCTTTTTTTTAAAAAATAAAAAATTTATCAAACCACGGATGTTGCGTCTTCTATGAGTGCACAACGAAATTGAAACAGATCTTAAGCATAGTCAAATCTTTGTAAATGATCTGTCTTTACTAATTCTCAATTGATCCACGATACACTTTTGACACGAGTCTGTGAAGGCCTTTTTAAGAAAATTGATCAAATCATGGATGTTGTGTCTTCTATAGTACACAAATAAATTGGAACAGATCTTTTGCTTACTCAAATTTTTATGAATGATCCTTCTTTACTAATTCTCAATTTCTCCGATATCCATTGGTAATATTGGAGGATATGAGAGAAAATGGAATGCAATAGTATAGGAATAACTTACCTTGCCAAAATAATGAATCCTGATTGAGATGTATGCAATTAATTTCTCTTACAATGGCAAAATTTTATTGGTTACTTAATGTGTGACTCCTGCATACTTGGTTGATAATTGCATGCAAGTAAATTTAATTGCTAGCAAAAGAAAAGGATACTTTCTTCAGAAATGATTGATTGTTTTATATTAGCTTATTTTTAATAACCCAGTTAGAATTTTTTTAATCATATTGAAAATATGTTTAATCAAATTCAGAACATAAAAAAAGATGTATATGAATTTTTTTGATATTGTTTGAGTATCTTGATCTTTGTGTGCAAGAGAATATTTTTATTTTAAAGATTAGAAAATATTTAAAAAAGGGAGACTTATTAATATTTTTTCTAAAGGGTGTGAAATTGTTATAAAATGTAAATATATATATAATTGTGTGTGTATAAAATATGCTGCATCTTTAATGTTGTTGAATGGTGTTATTTAAATGCTTAACTATGGAAGAGATACAACGATTAAACTGACGCTGTTTTATAATTTTTTTTAAGGAAAAACTAATATCAATGCCTTTCGTATTAAATATTCATCCAAAATGTGACAATCTTTTTTTTTAAATTTTTAACCAGTACTCTTTTTCAGGGTTTTTTTTTTTTTTTTTTTGCAAGAATTCTGCAGTGATTATTATATTGTCTGTATTCCAATGAAGTTTTCATTACCATCTTGTCTCAATATAAATTAACCACGATGCATACTTTTAGTAGTTTGGATTATTGTTTATTGGGTGAATTGCAATTGCTAAGAAATGATTTATCTATATGTGCATGTAAGTTTAACGTATAAGGGTGTTGCTATGCTTGAATAACTCCTATATTGCGGAAATGAAAAACGTGCTGAATGAGGACTGAAAAAAATTTTCTGGCACTTTTATACCCAAGTAAAATGCATATTGAATAGGCATGTGATTCTCATATTATTTTCAGGAGTTATTAAATCCGAAATTAATAGTAGTATATTGAATTTCTTTCAATACTTCTGTTGCTATCATGAGTCCTATTTGATGAGGGAGAACGGACTTAATTCAATGTTGCATGTTTTAATTATTCTAACTAGTAATTTGAGGGAAATATATTTGTTTAAATTTTAAATATATTGACGACTTTATCATCTCAATTATGAGGCAATCATTTAAAGATAAATTGTTCATATATCTGCTAAATGAAGTCAAAACTTTCAAAAATTTATGTTATTTGATTTTGTAATTATAGGTTAACTGATTTATTCGTTTTGGGTAAGTTTAACGTATAAGTTTTAAAAAAAAGGAAGAACCCTGAAACTGAGAATTATCAATCTTTCTAAAAGCTGTTTAAAATTTGTTCTGCCTAGAAATTTAGAACTTTATCTATAACACTATCTTAATGAATAATTTTCAATAGAAGTTGTAATGCATTGTATAAATCGAATGCCATAGGAAGATTTAGAGTTTCTTCCTATTTTAGTCACTATTCAATTTTTTTTCTTTTTTTTTTTTTTTTTAGGTGAAGAAATCATAATGTTAATGTAACGTAAATATTGTATTAGTGTTTGCAAATTTAATTTGTTCTCTTGTAAATAATACTTAAAATGTCTATATTGTTGCCACAACAGAAAACTGAGAACTCGTCCAGTCATGAAAATATATATAAATATATATATTGTGATACATATTTAAGATTTTATCACATTTCAACTTGAATAAATGGTTTTGATGAAAGAATGTTCATTTTATTTTTTATCATGTTTTTATTTTTTCGTGTTCTGAATGGTACAAAATTAGCTAAATCAATGAAGTGAAAAAAGATTTCAAGTATTATTTTCTCCTTGAAGGCTTCAATGCTTTTCTGGAATAACTGTTCTGGCATTCTTACAGTTATTCATGGTAGCATAGCTGCCAACTCTACTGGATTTTGCCAGTTTCTCCTGGTCTACTGGTGTAATAAAAATTCTCCTGGTTTTTATATATTTTAGGAAATTCTCTAAAACTGAGTAATTCTTAAAAAAATCCCAATTGCAATAGAATTTTTACAAATTTATTGCTTACTTGAATATTTAAATAAATATTACTAATACATAATGAAGCGAGCATCATTTATACATATAGTAATTAGTACAAAGCTTGTTTCTTTTTTTGTTATTTTAAAAGTTTCAGTTTATTTTTATTCAGAATTATCAGATTCAGAATCGGTAGTTGAAATTTAAAAAAAATTTCAACTAACGATAATAAATTACTTGTTTATTAGTTTTCAAAATGATGAGTTAACATAATAAAAAACATTTCAAATTTAAGTTCATTTAATGTCAATCATGAATGGAAAATATTGCATTTATAGTTAGTAGATTGATGACAATAAAAATCCCTAGATGTAAAATATTTAGTATATTATGCAAGTTATCAGGAAATTTAAATTTCGTAAATTCTTCTGGATATTTTAATATCCATGTTTACAGCTATGTGATTATCTCTCTCTTTAGCCAGAGTGTTTTCTATTCTAAATATGAAATGGCACAAAACGTCAATATATTTGAAGTATTATAAGTCTGGCCTTTACTTCAAATGCTAGTCACTCAGTGTTTGATTTATTTATTTATTTAATTTTTTTCCCCTTGAGAAAGTTCAAAAATAAACTTTGTTTTAAATTTGTTAAATCCTAAAATTTCCCTGATGTCAGTCAAGTGTCCACAGATTAAAAAAATCGCCACAGCTAATCTTTGGAGGAGGACTTTTTCTTTTAATAATTTATACGATTTTGCAGTTTTAAAACTGTAATTTAGAATTAAGGAATATTTTTGATTACTTAATATTTAGAGAGGATAATTTTTATGCTCACGATGCTGAAATAATATACTACAAAATACAGGTTCACAACCTGCTGCCGTTCACAACTTGGTGTGCGGCCCGTGGTAGCTCCTGAAGATAATAAAGGAAACTATTGTAATTTTTTGTTCTTTTTTTGGAAAGGAATAAAAAAAAAAGTAGGAAATTTTGAGTTGCGCATTTAAGTTTTTCACGTGTCAAATTTACAATGTAGTTTTAAGATCGCTTTTTTCTGTAGTTATCGCTACGAATTTCCAAAGCTTTGAAAATCTCACTATTTTTAATACGACAAAAATAGGATGCAATAATTTAATTTTTTTGTGATCCATTTTAAAGTACTTCATTTAAGTCAATTTTATTTGATTTCTAGTGACTTTTCGATCGTGTTTCGGGGGTCAAAGTCAGGTTTCCACGCGTTTCTTTAAAATCACAATCTTTTAATTACGATATTATAACTACTTTCGAGTAACGCAAATAGCAATTACTTCTGATATGCGTTATTTGTAACAATTTTATCGTAAATTCATTTTTCTATCGTTTTTTTAGCACTACGCTTCTTCGACATGGTAGTTATAATATCATTAATATGACACTTGAATCGTGCATTTAAATGGAGCCTTTTATTTGTACCGATTTCATCGCAAATCTAAGATAGTTCTTTCAACAGTTATTGCCATGCTTTTTTACGGGATTTCAAAAATCCTGACATTTTTTAGATTTTCGAATCAGGCAATTTAATCATCACTTATGTGTGCTTTTTGTGTCGATTTCATTGTCAATCAATGTTATCTCTCATTGGTTATTTTTTTAATTTTGGTATTTTTTAATGCAACAAAACACGAAAATCGAATGTGGTTTTTTATTCTGTTGACTGTTTTTAAACTTTGATTCTAATATTTTGTAGCTTAAAAAGTATTCAAAAAATAATTAACATTCATAAATAATATATGTTTTAATATTCATAAAATCTCAGTAAGTTAAAAATATACTGAACTGAATGTTGTATCTTATTTTATATCATTTTAGACTCCATCCAATTCCTTTAATTAAAATATTTATAAATAGGTGGCCGAGCGGTTTTCGCGCCTGACTGCGAAGTCAATGACCGTGGGTTCGAATCCCGCTCTGGGCATGGATGTTTCTCTCTTGTGTTGTCCTCTGTTATGTGTGAATGTGGCCCACCCTATGAACGGGTTTGTGGCATGGGCTCGCCTCCGTGACTTTGGTTCACAGGTGCCCACTGGGTAACGCGAAATGAGTAACACCTCTGGCATCTTAAGGCGAAACGAATAAGTTCAGTGCCTGCCATTCGAGAAAAAAAATTATTTAATTTGCATTTATGTTGCTCAATAAGATATTTTTTAATATTTTATTTTTTACTTTCATTCAAGACTGTTAATTTATTTTAAAATACACTTTTGTGTTACGTGATGTGGTAAAAAAACATCACTTTTTTCCTATATTTATATTATACATTTTTTTTCAATAAATAGATCTACTTTTACTTTAAAAAGTATTAGTTAGGTTTTTTAAGTTTTGAATGAATTGTAAAGAATTTAAATTTATGCAAGTACATTACTAATAGTTTACTGATAAAAAGAATTGTCTCTGAAACACATCTGTCAATATTAAAATTATAATAATTGCTTTCACCCCTCCCTACATAAATTACAATAAAAATATTTTTTATTTCACTTTACAATTATAATCAATCCTTTGCTAAACTTTGAATATAATTATTACAAGATAATGAGTTATTAGTGAGTAAAATGAATTTCATTTCAATGTGGTAGGTTTATACAAAGCTCCAATTTAGTTAGTTTTTTTTTAAATTCCGCCTTTCCATCTCAATTTTTAATTCCTAATCAATTAATATTAAAGTAATTAAAAACATATAAATTATAAACATCCGACTGTCGATTAATAGTGTTTTTTCTCATATTACATATAATTGCAAAACATTTGTGCTAAGTATGAGATAGAGCGAATTTTTAAACCTTGCAGGGAGGGGTAGCATCCATGTGTACACCACTGAATGCACAACTTTATGATTGCATAAACTAATGAGAACCGGAATTTTTTGGATGGTCGATTAGATTTCAAAATCTGTTTTGGTGAAAGATATCTTTTGAATTTCTTTTCTTGCAAAGTTAGTAGTATCTTCAACTCAAAATTTACATAGTAAGAAAAGCACATTTATAACCAGTAGATTAAAAACATTAGTTTTAATTTATTTATTTTTTTTTTTGGGGGGGGGGGATATTCTTTAAAACTTTCATTGGTATCAGTTTACCAGTATTCTCTCGACTGCAATCAGTGGTAGATGAACCGCATGCAGTAAGAACGGTCCCTAAAATTCTATTATATATTGTAGCTCATTTACGTTGCACTAGCGCTGAACAATAGACGATTGGCGACGTGTTGGGAAGCATCACAATTTTGATCCTCTACAGCGAAGTATGGCACCCCCGCTTCGGTAGCCGGACGACTTGCACGCGAAGTCTAGCACTTTACGGTACAACAGTTTAACGCGGACCAATACCGCACACCCTCCGGCCCTTCGCAGACTGATCCAAACGGTCACCCACCCCCACACTGACCGCAGCCAGTGATGCTTTACTTCGGAGATCTGCCGGGAACCGTGTCTTAACGATCAGTCCACTGCGGGACTAAATTATTTGTAAAACAATAAGCAAGACATTGTACTGTTATCCTTTATTGTTTAACTAAAAACTACAATAAAATGGTTTTGCCAATATAAACAAAACTTTTACATACATCTGCATAATAAAGCTCATTATAAAGATCACAGGGGTAGTAAAAATTGTTTCTACATGTTCTACCAAAAAGAGAAAAATGGATAAGTACATTAGAAAGTAGTTAAACCATTTAGCAATAAACCAACTATTTGTATAAACATTAAATACACCTTGAATTCGAAACATATTTGATTTTTTTTTGTGTTGGAACAGACACACATATATACATGAACTTGTATATATACAAACACCATACGAGATTTAAAAAAAACACACAGACGAGTTATAAATACAGAAACGTACATGAGGATATAAAAGAGCTTTCCACCATAACAACAATGCTTTTTACAATTTTTGATGCTAATTATGACAACTAAAAATCTATGCCTATAAACATAAAACTAATGGTAAATAAATAAATTTCATTCGGAGAAAGTGTATAAATATCTTACCACAGACACTGAGAAAAATTATATATTGTTTATTTCTGGAATTCTGCAAGTATGAAATTTTCATAAAATTAAATATTTTTCCATTTATTTTTTTCTTAAATTAGACACTGGGTCCAAAAAATGACATTGATTTGAAAAATTAAAGAGATAGAAATGTACAGTTTGTCTACATTCTGATTAGGAAGCAAATTAATTTATTCTCTTCAAGTTTAAAAAAAAAAAAACTAAAGAACAGCATTTTCTGCTGCATGTCAGAACACTTCAACTGAAATACTGGTGACTATCAGCTTTGTTTTCAAACTGTGCCCGTCGTTTCGGCAAATGGTTATTTTGAAAAATTGTTTAACATTTTTCTCAGTTAACAACACCATCTGTTGACAAACTTAGTAATTAATTTTGAAAGATTTTGCAAATAAAAATCTAATTTCCTTAGTAACCCTGTACGTTTCTATCTTCTTAAGAGTTTTTATTTTTGATTTTCCCAACCACCAGCCATTTTTGGGACCTCTGATTATAATCATACATTAAATTGCAGGAAAAAGAATTTTAAAAGCTAGACTAAACTCTAAAATGTTCAGACATTTATATCATAAATATTTTGTGAAAAAAAAAATTAAAGAGCACAAATTTAAAAAGAGGAAATTGTTTTAAATTGGATCAGTGATGTTGCTGACTTACAATGAATAAATTGCCTATAAGGATACAAACATTCATTTGAAAAAAAATTAAAATTATTTTCCTTCAAATAAAAAAAATATTCAGTCCAAATCATAAAACTTTGTTAAGTTCGGAACTAGTAACAAGTGTCCCCTTCATAATATTTCTTATTCTGTACTGAATGTGTATTTTGTAAAAAAAAAATATCTCCATACAAAGAAGAAAAAAAAGTTATTTTTCATTAAATTATATTTTACTACAATTTTTTTAAAAATATTTTTTATAGGTATTACAATTTATATCAAAATAAGTTCTGTTCTTTAAATATGAAATCAGTAACTGAAAAAAAAGTTTTTAAAAACAAATATTTAAGAAATTTTGTATATATATATATACTATTTTTATTTTATTCTTTTTCATCTTGCCTTCTTTTTTCATCAGTGGTACTTAAGAAAATCAAATTTTGTTTACAGTTTTTTAAATTTAAAAAAAAAAAAAAAAAAAAAAATAATTAACCAATTTAGTAAATTATCCAATTATATCATGAATTTTTCCAAAACGATGGTAAGTGGAGTTCTAATTAATTTCAATTTTCTGGTCATGAAGTTGAATATGAAGTAAGAGGATGTTAAATTATGACAAGAGAAAGTGCAAATTTTTGAAACACCATAAAAAAAAAAAAAGAAACTTAATCCAATATTCGCTTCATTTATGTTCAAGTTATTTCCAAACTCATCTGAGTACAGTAGGTAAGTACAATATTTACATCACACTAGAGCTGCACAAAGGGCTATTGGCGACGTTCTTGGAAACATACCCGAGGATGATCCTCTGCAGAGGGGATGACTCCCCTGCCTTGGTAGCCCGACGACCTGCACGCGAAGTCGAGTGCTTTACGGTAGAACAGTTACACGAGGACTGATACCGTGCACCCTGGGTATCTACGTAGGCTGACCAAAGTGGTCACCCACCCACTTACTGACCCTAGCCAGTGATGCTTGACTTCGGTGTTCTACTTGGAACCGTATCTTTAGGAACATTCTGCTGCAGGACAATCTGAGAAAAGAGTCACTGTATTTCAATTTGAAAATATTTTAAACTTAAAAAAGAGACTGAAGCTAATTTAGATGTATGTCCGACGTGCAATTTTATAACATATTTTTTATGAAGTGAAAAAAAAAAATGTTTGTATCCAGGTTAAACAACATCACTGATAGCTAATTTCTAAAAGTATTTTATAATTGCAATAAATTTAAATGTGTTGTCTTATTTTTTCTTTACCAACTTCATAAGGCACAAAGGTAAACTATTTCCCTCTTTGATATGTGCTTTTATTTAACTAATTTCGACTGCTACTAGGAACAACTTTTTTTTAGAGATTCTTCATGTCTAGAAAATGTGCCTAATAATCGTTACCTCGTGCAAAAAATGTAAATGTGTAAGTAGCAAATGCTAAAACTTTTAAATACTGAGATTCTTTCAATAAATTTCAAAACAAGTGGTTCATCACAAGGAATTTCATGTGTGTAACATTAGATTTATGTTAATCTCACTGGACAAAAAATTAATAACACCTCTTGAAAATTCACGAAAAACGTCATTGCTATAAGAAAACAATTTTGCTATTAGTTGTTGCATTTTTGAAAATGGGCACTTATTAAAACGTGACCACTTTTCAAAAACTGAAAGTTTTAAACAATTATATGAACTTAGTGTAAATAATGTAAGGCATTTCTTTTAAAGCATTTCTTTTAAAGCATTTTTCAAAATATAGTATGCAATACAAGATTCATTTATAAAATGGAGGAAAAAAATTAAGAAACAAACATGAAGAAAGAAATTTACAGATTATAAAATATTCATAATAATCCCATATTTATTTTTTTTAAAAAATTATAACAAAATGCACACGAGGTGCATTTTGGTGAAAAAAGCGGCCATTGACAGACAATTTTTTAACGGCCGCTCGTTATAATTAGTCTCCCTGTTGCAACATTTGATTTTGCCTCATACATTTATACAAATTTTAAATTAAATTAAGGTTCCTTTATTTGCAATTTTAGTTGCAAAATAAAGAATGGTAATAACTAAACAATTGAGAGTCATTTCCGACAATACCAAAAGAACATTTGTAAGAAACTTGTGAACTTGTTGCAGCAATTAAGATATAATTTATCCCTTGGATGCGGTATTAAATTATGCTTTTCAGGATATCCCTAGGGGTCATTAATTTTTTGTTCAGTGAACTTTGTTCAGTATCAGAAGTAATACACTGCATGTGATTTCTAAAGTTGAAAAAAAAAGCATTTAATAAACATTATTTAACAATTGTAGGTATCAAGTTTAAAAACTTTTATCTACAAGGCCATGTACAATAGGCTTAAATAGTTCATAAATTACTTGTGGAATGTTCATAAGGATCGGTAAATCTAACATTGCACAAAAATCAAGATTTAAATATCACAATATAGGGTTAAACAAATATGAAACATAAATAAAAAGTTCATATCATGTTATATTAATACAATAAAACATATCTAGTCCTTATATTTTACATTTTAAATACATAGAGTTATTTCTTTTCTCTTAGTAACCTCTTTGACAAATTCTTAATAAATTATATATATATATATATATATATATATATATATATATATATGTATATATATATATATATATATATATATATATATATATATATATATATATATATATATATATATATAAATGCATGCTATGGTTACTTGGACAAAATAAAAATTGAATTTACCAATTTTTCATCATCAATCATGGAGCAATAAATTTTTTAGAAAATTAAATTGAAAAATGTAAACTGATAAGAGAAGGACTGAAAGAAGAAAATCTTTAATTTACTAATGTGGGGCCTCTGCATACTGCTAGATAAAACATTTGAAATTAACATTTAATTTCTACTTATGTTTATAAATTTATTTAAAAAATAACATTATAAATATTTGGTATTGTTTAATTGAAAAATGTACTGAAAGTAGTAAGAATAAAAATTGAAAGATTAGTTAAACAAAAAAATTTTTTTACTAATTTTACCAAATGGTTTTATCTTTGAAATGTTTTAAATCTTCCTATTAAAATTTTAATACTTAAGCTTAAAAAGAAATCACAAATAACAGGATAAAATATATAATTACAACTAAAATCTTAAAAGAAATTGCTGATTAAACTGGACTGATAGAAAAAAATAAAAGTTTAAGTTTCTTCCATACAATTTTTAATGCTTCATTTTGCAAAAAATATCAATAGGTAAAATAAGAATTTACTGAAAAAATTTATGAAGCATTAATAAAATAATTACAACATTGATTGAACTAAAGTTTCGAATTATTTTTTTTAAGTTTTTCAAAATTCATTTAGATAGAAATCCTATGTAAAGAAATGGTTGAATATATTATAAATTACATGTTGGTTGAATCAAATAATTTTTATTTTAAATTTTCTTTTATATTTTCCTTTGATTCTTTCAGAAAGAATTTGCCTAATGCAGTACATGAAATGGATCAATATTAAATATTTTACACTTAAAATTAAAAATTATTTCAAAAGAGAAAGCACCAAGTGATTATGGAACTTTTCAATTCTTTTGAAAAGTTTAAATATACATTATTTTCAACATGCGATTGCACCGTAACAGGAAAGAAAAATTTTATAACAGATTTAAATAATCAAAACAAATATAAAAAAATGGAATGTACTGAACATGTTAATAAATATAATTGAAAGATTTAAATTAAATAAACATCAACTTCTTAAAATAGAATGGAAACATGTGAAAGTTCTATAGAACTGCAAGTTGGAATAATATAGATGCACATATTAAATAAATGGAAAAACTTCTATATACTCTACAACAATAACAAAGATCGTTACAACAATCTAAGAAATATCACAAATACAAAATTTTGCCACTCCCCTAAAATCTAAAAGCTATTTTTAAATTTTTTTTTAAGATCAAAAAATCTGAATAAATATATTTGAAAAATAACCTAACAAGCAAGTAACATTTATGTACAAGTACAAAGCAGGAAAAAACATTTCACTTTATAATAATTAAATAAATAACAAGCCTGACAAATATTTTTAGTATAAAAAATGAAAGTATAATTCACCAGGGTTACAATTTAAAATGTTTCCCCTTATAGCTAATTCTTCATCAAAAGAAAAAATCTTAAATTTATAGACTTCGAAATCTGCATAACTTAAGAATATCTTAAATTTAAAGACTTCACATTCGTCATCGCTAGAGAATATTCTAAATTTATAAACTTCAATTTGATAAGTTAATTTAAATTTTGTAATTCTGAATCACATTTTTGGAACATCTGATAAGAGATAACTTCTCATAATTGTTCTTAGATTACATGATTCTAGTATCTTTTCTATAAATTTAAAACTAAGTTGAAATATAACATTCAAAAGAATAAATTAACTAAACGTCAGAATTAAAATTTTTTATAGCATACAACAATTTATATCTATTGCATGATGAACTGCAATTTTACCTTATTTATTTGGTTTCTTTAAAGAAGAAAATAGAGAGATTTTGCAAAACACTTTACTTATGTAATTCACAACGCTAACCTTATTTTCTACTCTTTAGCAAAGCTAAAAATTCTTGCGCATGTTCTATGAACAAATAGTGTTAAGCACTTTGCTTAATTTTGCTAATATTTTTTGTCAATTGAAACAATTTTTAACTTGCTTTAAAAGTATAAATGTTTAGAATTAAATGAACTTAAGCTTTCTCTGAAACAAATGAAGAATAATAAAAATGAATTTTTAGTGTTTTATGAACAAAGAAGAAATTGACTGACATATGAGAAGTCTATCAGCTGCCATTTAATACTATTTATCTTATCAAAGTCTTGGCACTTGAGATTGAAGAAAAAGGGTTAAAATAAATCACTACTTTTTAAATATACTCTGCATAGAAATAATAGGCAGGTATTAAATTTCATGCATCAGCTGTGACATCTTGTTTATTTTATGCACCTCTTGCAGTTGCATAAGTACAACTTTATCAGAAAAAAAACCATACATCAATGCAAACCGTCTAAATATTTGTGACTTGTTTCAACTAGTCATAACATAACGTTTAAATGGCTTCTGTGTCAGGACAAAACTTTAATGAGCCCCAGGTCGATCTCGCCGAGCAAACTCAGAATGAAATAACCGTTTTGCAATATTTTCTTATTGAAAAATGCGGGAAAACTCTTCTCCTATTTTATTTCTTTGTAGGAAAGCTATCATATTAAAGTTCAGAAAAAAAGCTAGGACTAACATTCAGAAGATTAAAGTTATTTTTTGAAGAAGTGTTTCAGTGACCTATTGAGAATTTGGTCTTGTTTTTGGAACCTTTTTTTTTTGGTTTGTTCTTTAAATAAGAAAAGTGTTCGATTTTATTTTAAAAAATTAATAAAAATGCTCTTTTTTTTTAAGATTTCAAACTATTTTTTTAAGTACTATCATTTTAAAAATTCCTTGCCTTATCTAAGAAAAAAAAAACCACTAAGAATGTTTTAGAAAGCTATAGAAAATTAAACAATGAAATTAAATTCCCTGACTGAATCTAAAATAGTTGTAACTTGTGGCAGAACAAGTTTGTTTGCACAGAATTTTTTAAAGTTCTGTTAATGAGACTTTTTCCTTTTTAGTTTTGATTATCATGGCAGACCTGATCGCTATGAGATCAAGTTTTTTTCTTACGTAAAATTAGAAAGAGCTATCTCTTAATTGAGAGAGCCTACACTGTATTTTTTTTTTTTAGAAGTGCTACTGCTTAGTATACATTCACCCCGTATACCCAACACAGATGTTTCTTTTTTTTAAAATTAAGTGTTTCTTAATAGGACAGTTTGGATTTCAAGTAGTAAAACAATACCGGCTATCGTAACGACCCCAACAATTATTCAATAACATTACAGCTACTGAAACTAACTCCTGCTCTGATTAGTTTCTGTTGAAGTCGGTAGAACAGTGGAGACAGTGTATCGAAGAACAGTGCAATAGCCCCTGCCCTTTTTCTTTTTTTTTAACCTCTTTTATATGCGTTCAGTATACAAACAGAAGCTGATGAAATTCAACATTATCTGCCTATTTATTTTACATATAGACAACTTCAAGTGTGGGGCATAAATTACTTAAAAAAACCAAGACTGTGTTGCTTGGTTTCAAATTATAAAGGGTGGGCAAATAAGGGTGAGCTCTAGAATATTAACTGTATGCGAGAGTTGCAGAAACTTAGAAAATTTTATCCATCAAAACTGTTAGCACATTTTAGAATGATAAAAGCCTTCAGAAATGGATTTGATTGTAGGGTTTAGTGGACATACTGCGCGATTTTATATTCAGGCCAAACATTAACTAGTCACTAACTTAAGGCTTTGCTCTATTCAGCTTAATAGAACAATTTTAAAAATATTTTTTTTAATGCAAATAAGAATTTTACATTTTATGATCTTTAGTATTTTTTTTTTATAGTATTAAGTCAGAATTTCTTAAAACTGCAGGACCAAGCTGTGCATTGATATTATTTGATTTAATTAAAATGATATGGCACGACGCAGCTCTTCCCAAGGATTGGAAATTGGGTACCCTATCCTGAGCAACAATTTTACCTTCACCCTAGTTGGGCTCAAAATTGGCTCTCTATCAGTCCTGTATGAACATACACCGATTGGCCAAGATAGGGATGTTTAGATTTTTTAATATGGATCCTACATAAGGCCGACATCGGCCTATAAACAACCAATATGGGGGCTTGTGTGGGTCGAATAATGACTATAAAATATAGATTCTGACAACTCTATGCAGGGCCGATACAGGGCTAAAGAGAATAGAAGGGCTAGTTCACTCCGCTCTTAGAACTGAAGCTACGATTTCCCTCCTCATGACGTCACTGTGTCCACAGATCTCGGAGATCGCAAGCAAGGATATGGTAACTTTGCATCTTTCTCTTTGTAAAAATAAGTTAGACTTTTTCTGGTTATTAGCTTTCAAACTTTACGTAATTAACACATTATTTCCGTTCATGAACATAGTTCAAAAAAACTTTCTTGGTTATTACATTAAAAAAAATACCATTTTAAACTTATAAAAATGTTTTACTAGTTGGCAAAAATGACTCTATAAATACTTTATTTTAAAAAGTTCAGTTTTAACTTTAATTATTAAGAAAAATGAAAGCATGTATCGACACTTTTTTTATCTACATATTCTTTTATAACAATAAGTTGAGTTAAATTTAGAATCCCGAATTTTAAAATATGTCGTTAATAGCAATTTGTTCATACTTAATCATTAGGAAACATCAACCTTAAACGCTAATTACTGAAACAAAATAATAATTTAGGTTCATAATGACATCAGAAATTTTACAATTGTTTATAGATATTTAAATCTACGATGATATAATTTATAGATATTTAAATTCAAGAGAATATAATTTTTAAGAAAATCATAAATATTTAGAATAATTACATTAAAAAATATGTTATGAAATTAGGAGAATTTCAACTATATACTATATATTTTATTTATACTTTTTACTTACATTTTAATTTTCTTTGACTTTATTCCTTTTTTAATTCTTTTCACCTGCCTTTCATTTTGAAGTAACGAGGCGGTTTCTATTAAGATAATGAATCTTTATAAAAGTTCTTAACGACAGAATAAACTTATTGCTGTTTTATATTAACTGTGTCATTTCGGAATCCATTCTTTACATAGTTGTTCATTTACTTTAGGGAACACGCGGAAAATTATATTTTTTCCTTTTGTTTTTGTATCAGAATTTTTTCAAGTAGCAATCGCGCAAACTGGCATTTCGATAATAGTTTTACATTCTTGTAAATTCACTGCAAAAACTGAGGAAAGTCATTATAGAAAATAACAAATGTCTTAGAATATCTCGCAAAAAGAAATGATCCAATATCAGTTAGAGCTAGTAAAGCTGAAGTAAAAGTGCGAGCTTTGCGCCAAAGTGACGTCACTAGAGAAAATCGGAGGCTTGGCGCGGCGAGAGTTACTTCAAAGGAGTGAACCAGCCCTTCTATTCTCTTTAGCCCTGGTGCCGATATGGGTTTTAAAGTGGCTGTAAAATATCGGGTGAATAAGACAATTCTATATAAGGCCAAAATCTGAAAAATAACGGCCCTTTGAATGAATATTGGTCCATGAATATTCGTGAATACTGGTCCAATAAGGGTTATTTTTCTGATGGGGAAATGTGTTAGGCAGCTGTAAGTCTTCTTTTTTTCATCTTATAAAATTTTTTCTACTATTTTATTTGATTGGCTGTCAACATATGTTGATAATATGATTATCAATTATCAACGTGTGTTTGGAAAGAGATTGACAGTCAAGCAGATCTTCTGCCTAAGACAGTTTTTGGAAAAGTGCAGAGAATACAGAATAACCCTTTCAAAGATTTCAAAACTGCATATGATTGTATTAATAGGTATTTCCTTCAGAAAGCTATGCATGAACTGGGCATACAATGGGGCATTGTTATTCAAATACAGACCAAACTTAAAACATTTTTTCATTTCTGTAGTTCTAAATTTTGAGTTGATTAGAAATGCTGAAAACTTTGAGCATAATATGGGGAATCAGTTTTGACGCAGAAAAATTTCCAAATTAGCTGCGATTAGAAGAAATAAAAAACTTCCTAATACAGTTAATATAATGTTCACATAATCTGGTACTCCCATAAGTTTGAGTAACTGGCTCAAGGATATAAACAAAATGTTTAAATAACTGCATTTAAAATATAAACAATTAGTTTAAATGACGGTTGCAAGGATAAATGATTAGTTGGAATAATTGTCTCTGGAATATAAACAATTAGTTGGAATAATTGTCTCTGGGATAAAAACAATTAGTTTGAATAACAGCCTTAAAGACATGAACAATTCAGTTGAATAACGGTCTCTAGCATCCAAAAAATCAGTTTGATTGACGGTCTCTAGGATCTAAAAATTCAGCTCTCTAGGATATAAACTGTTAGTTTGAATAACTGTCTCGAAGATTTAAATGTTGGTTTTGAAAAAATTACAAGTACATCTATTTGAAGTGAATTAAAAAAGAGTTATTTATATCACAAGATGCTCTATTTTGCTGAGCAAATTTGTATTGCTTAAGCATATTTAAACTATGGCATTTATTAAAATACAACAGGTATCTAATTTTGAAAGAGGAATTCTCTATTTTCAAAGGTACAGTTGAAAGTGCTTTTTTTTCTGTTACTAAGTGCACTGCAATTGAGTAAACAATGGGAATTATTTCCCTAAGCATTAATTTTTGTAGCAAAATTCTGGCACCATTTTCGATGTCCTATCATAAACTAACCAATAGTATCATACTTTGTGCTTCATAATTGATATTTACAATATTTTCCTTAAAGTGGACTCAAATAACACATTTTAACAACTTATAGAGTTTGAACTATACTCAATGATTTTTCAAAAATATAAAAAAAATTCAAATAAACAAATATAATAAAAAATTTATATTTAATATATTAAATTGAGGTCAGTTTAAATACCATAAATATATTTTAGGAAATGTTTAATACACTTTCTACATTTGCAAACAAAAGTGAACAAATTACCATAAAATTAATGTGAATGATTTATTATATCAAGGATTTAGCTATTACATAATTTTTTTTTACATGTTAAATTCAGAATAAAGTTTCTAATTCTTGAATTGCATGAGATTAATCACTAAAAGTTGAATAAGGATAAACAATTTAAGTTATAAAATTTTTTGTTCATTTTTCTAACTTGATAAATTTATTATTTTGTTCATTAGCAGAAACTGGTTTTAATGTATGAAACAATAATAATAATAATGAAGTAAATCAAACAATTTTAAAATTGGCTATTTTAAGATCTAATAATTATTAAGACTTGAACCCATACTTTTTTTTTATTAGAAAAAAAAACACTAACTTATTTAATGTGCATATTTGATATTCAAACCGTTTCCTAGGATTGACATAATCAACAATATTCTAACTTTAATAAAAATGTTTCAAACTGTCCAATTTAGGTTAGTATTTAAACTATATGTTTGAAAGTATTATACACTCATTAAGACAGTCATAAAAAAAATTTTCACAATCCATCATTTTTTTAAGTAATAGAAATGTTTTGATGGAGCATAATTTTGTGGAATGTTTTAAAATAAAGTATAAAAACTGAAACACATTATTAAAAGAGATTAACAAACCCTATAAACAAAGAAATGATCGAGATAAAAATTCCTGTTACATGTATTTACAAAAATTACTTTAAACCAGTCACACTTTGATTTATGTGTGTTTAAATATATGACCAGGAAATATTTCTAATGAAGAAATGCTTATTTAGAAAAATAATCGTGAAAAGGAAACAAAAAGTATGCCAACTATCTTAAAAACTTAATATTTAGCTGCTTAAAACAGACTTATAAAAAACTTAACTTATTTTTTGTGATCAAAAATTTACAGCAATAAAAAGTAAATGAAATTAAGGGATAACAAAAACTGGTTATTAAATTTAATCCTGTCAGGATTTAAAACTGTTAATTTTTCGCTTACAGCATTTAGAACTTTTCCACTCATTTCTAAACAAAAAAAGGAAAAGATTTAACTTTTATTATGCATGATATTCTAGCATATAACAGCTTCTTTAGCATTTGAATTTAAAAAGAATTTCATGTTTTATTTTGTTTCTTAAGTGAAAATAAATTCATTTAAACTTTCAAATTTACTAAATATTTCATGAAAAACTCCAGCATAGAAATTTTTAAGGCAATTACCCCCTTTTAAACCAGCAGTTCCCAATTTTTTCTGGGTACAGAAGACTACATAATCGTCTTTCTTTTGGCAGGAGCCTCAATTAGCAAATGTAATTCATAAGTAATTGCAAACATCTTAACCAAAGAAACACTAATCATTAACTAAATTAATACTATAATAATAATAAACACTAATCTACTATATAATATACTACTATAATAATAATAAACAATCATTCAATAAATAATTTTAATCATTTTCAAAATATTAACGTTGATTTTTTCATCTTTTATGAATATTATTCTAAAATTAGGTTTTATTTTAAACAATTTAGACTGGAGCGGAATCTAGTCTAGTTCAGAATTTGTTTTAGGTGTATAAAAATTAATAAAATATGCTGGATAACGGTTTTTGTTTAAATGTAAATTAAATGAAAATAAATAGTTATACAATCATTACAAACATTGAGAATGGTTAACAGAGACAAAAATTTTTTTATTGTTGAATTTTTGTTATTTACTTTGAATTGAAAAGTTTGATGGGAAATGTTTGTACATTTTTTCCATAAATGTTGATATTCTTTTGATTCATTCAATATATTGCTATTAAAAAATATTTTATTAAAAATACTATTTTCTTTGACTGATATTTTGCCTAAATAATTTCATTAAAATAACCAAAATATTAAATAAATGGATTGTTGAGTGGCTATAAATATAATTGCAGGTTTCAAAAATCATTACTGATTTGAAAGAAAAAAAAGTTATAACCTTTGGAACCATTTGGCGGAACACCTTTTTGGGAACCGCTGTTTTGAACACACAATACCTGAAAAATTTCACTTTTTTTCATTAAAAATAAGAATAAAATAAGTGTTAGTAAGTTTCTTAGTTTAAAAATTTCATATAATTAAAAACTCATTAATATTTATACATATTATTCTTAACAAATGAAAAATTCGCATCACGAGCAATTTAATAAATTTAGGAATTTTTATAAAACTTTCTGCAGTTACATACAAGAATATTAACTGCAATATAACTTCACATAAGAGTACAGTGTGCAAAAAAATATATTATAAATAGCTTTTGATCTAAATGAACAGAATTTAGCATACTGAGATACAATCTTAATGATTTGAGAAGTAGCTCTAAAAATATAATATATAGCTTGAAAAATATACTCCAGACAATATTTCATATTGCAAAATAAATTAAAATAATTATAACAGATTAATTATAACAGATTAATTATAACAGATTTGATAATTATAACAGGTTTATTTCTCAACTAACATTTTAGCATTGTTGTAACAGATTAGCATTGTTGACCCTCAAACTATGAACCTATGTACTGTAAAATATGGTTAATGCAATTTAGTTAGAAAATTAGTTAAAAATCTGAACCTATGTGTTTCAGTCTGCAGCTACTCAAAATATTTTTTAGGATTAAAAACTAGATTCATCATTGATTTCATAACCTGAAAGATTATCTTCATTTACTAATAAGCACGTTAAAACAGACAAGATTGCATGTTAGTAAATGAAAATCTGATCATCAGATCCTGGTGTTTCATTTCAAATTTTTTTTTTTTTTTTTGCACACTGTACTTCAATTACCCTTTAAGAGTCATAAAAATGAATACTTCAAATGTTTAAACGTTTTGAAACTTATTAAATTCCAAACAATTTAACTCAAAACAATTATCTGCAGCATGTTAATTGGCGTGTGAAAACAGTGCTGCAGTAGTTGGCATTGTTTATTGCACTTTTGTGCTTTAAAGGCGAATTCTCCCAAAGAGGTTATTGTTTGTTTCTTCTTCTTTTTTAGCTTCTGGACAGGGCATCAGCTTGGATGGAACTCGAGGTAAGCGGTCAGTCATTCTCTCTTGGGGAACAGCTGGAGGAGGGGGTAAGTTATGCTCAAGGCGGTAAGCTTCCCATCTCGCATCGTCGGATTCGTGCGTCAAATAACGCCATCCAACTTGGCTTTCAAGTTCTCTGAGATCACACCAAGTTTGATAATCCTGATAAAATATGAAACTATTTGATAAACAGTAACTGAATTAAACATAAAATATAATTCAATCTTGGTATTACAACTTCAAGCTATAACTTGATGCTATAATTCCTTAATTAAATTATAACATCATTGAAACAATGTAAAATAGAACAAACTGGGAATATTTAAATAAACCTTATTGAATAGATATTAGTCGGGTAAAAAATTTTATATTAGTTCATGAAACTTGAGCAATTTAGAATTTAGTTATAATTCAATAGTAATAAATATAGACTCATCTTTGGAGCACTAAGTCTGCCAAATATTTATTTCATCTACTCGGCATAGGAGTTAAATAATGATGCATATGATTAATAAATTTTTGATTAATAAATTATGATTAATAAATAAATTATTAATAATTAATAAATTACTGTCAAAACTTTTTTCTTTTCATTTACACATACTGATATAATATGTCGATATAATAATTAAAAAAGAATAGGGTTTTTTTTTTTAAATAAAAAGAGATTATGTTAACAGATATTATGTTTCATTATAGGCCTAGACACAAACAAGGTACAGGATATGGCAGTCTCAATTTTAGTAAGTACAATTACATTTAAAAACAGCCCTTTCAGCCAAGTATTTTCGTCCAACATAACTTTTGGAAACGTGGAACAGCACTTCCTCAAACAGAGCATGGACCCTGCGGAAGGTCTTTCGGAGGAGTCTTTCCACACCTATCTCCCGGTGGCTGTCAACAAACAAAATGATCACCCTGCAGTTCTTAGACAAGCAGCACTTGAGAGAATCTACACTATCCCAACGGAGGCTGTTCAAATATATACGGATGGATGCAAGGACGAAGACAATCACACCGGGAACGGGATCTTCATCAAAACTCAGATGAGCGAAATTAAGATCCAGAAAATGAATCCCGACCACTGTTACGTTTTTAGGAGCGAGCCATCGATGATGGAATTGCCTCAATAATGTCACTTTCAATTCCGAAAGAGATTTGGATCCTTACCGACAGTAGAAGCGCTGTTCAGCACTTGGCTAGCTGGCACAGAGTGAGGGACAATACTAGCACGAACATCCTTTGTAAACTTTTACACCTCTCCAAATATTGTCAAATTCATGTACAATGGATACCCTCATACGTATCAGGCAATGAAATGGCAGATAGTCTTGCCAAGCCAGGTGCAGCTGAGGCCACTGCGCCTCCAGTGTCTCTTACCTCCTCAGAGCTTTTCTCCATTGCTAAAGCCATAAATAAATCAGCAAGGCACACTCCACCCAGTCACAATTGGTACCAGGGTACCAGACCGGGTAGCTGTTTGACAGCTGACAAAGACCGTCAGTCTCAAACCGCCATCACACGTCTCCGCTGTGGACACCTGAAATCACTGAGGTACCCTGGAGGAGAAAAGTGCTTTGCCCTCTGTACCAAGTGCTCTTCGGCCCAGGCATCCCCTGAACATCTACTGGACTGCCTCGGTCTTTTAAAATAAGACCTTATTGAAAGACCCTTACTTGTTTTAGATTTTTTGAAGGTGAACAATCTCATGGACCTTGTCTAGCTAGGTTAGAAATGGGGATTTGAAAGAAGAAGAGATTTAAAAACTCCATCAATTCAATTTTGTTAATTAAAAAAAAAGTGAAAAAAAGTCAAATTTTCATGAGAAAGAAGAAATTATCAGTTTAAAGTAGCAAGATGAAAAGACTTAATAAACAAGAACCACATATTTAAAAAAAAATTTAAATATTTTGTTGAACGAATATTTAAATTTAGGAGAGAAGAGAATTTGAGAGTCTGAACACATGTAAAATGATTTAATAATGGCCATTTTTGGCGGATGCGGTCAGCTCTTTGGCCTAGGAGGAAAAAAAAAAATTTAGGATAAAGGATTTTTGGGGATATTTAACGGAGTTTCTGGGATTTTCTAGAATTTCAGAGAATTTTAGAAATTTTCTGAGCTTTAATGATGGAGATTTTAAAGTTTTTTTTAAAGATACGCAAAAGGATAATGGGGATTTTAATGACAAGAAGCAGCAGGCAGAGGTGATACAGCATATGTAACATCTCTACTTCAACAGAAGGGTCATTCTGACTTAATTTTTTGACTTATGCTTTTTATGTTATGCTTTACTTACATTTATTTGTGCAACTTTAATTATAATTATAAATTAAAGATTTCTTAATGCTCCATTGATGTCATGCTCAATTAGAAATGTATTAATAATCTTTTTGAAAAATGCATAACTTCTCGAGTTACAATGCATAACAACTCTCATGCATAACTTCTTGCACAGACCACTGAGCATTAGTCATGATTTACTACCAGACAAAGTGTGAAACAAGTTCTGCAAAGATAAATTTTAAAACAAATTCTGTGCAATATAAAAGAACAATATGTACAAAATAAATTGTGAAACATTTTATTAACTTGGATACAGTTCTTACGGGATGTAGCGCTAATTCCCCCCCCCCCCAATAATTCACTTACTCTAATACTAAGAAAGATACTCACTTGAAGCCATGCATGAGCCAAAGACTTGTCAACCGTAAATCGCTTCCTAGTTTTCACTTGGAGAAGATTATTAATTAAGTCAATAGCTATAAAGACAAATAATTCAACATCAATTTATCTTTAGTTAGTGTTTTAAGTTCAACATCAATTTATGAAATTAATCAACAAGAATAATGAAATTTTCAAATTATGTACTGAGAGGGTTGCTACTCAAATTTAGAGAGAAAAAAAAACCTCCCTGTGTTTTCCCTGTACAAGTTATACACAATATATTAAGAGAAAACACAATTACTCTGCTCTTGTGTGAGCAATATTGGGCTAACTATACTAGCTTTTAATTGCTAGGAAAACTTCAAGTGAAAAAGGAACAGCTGAACATACTTCAACAATGCTATAGTAAACAAAATAGTTTAGTATAGCTGAAATATTATCCTAAAATATCCCATAGATTGTGCTTTGAGGGGTCACAATTTTTAAAAGACAAAAAATAAGAATAATATCCTGTATTTTCTCAGTTTGTAAAGAAAAACTGAAAATTCCCTGCATTTTCTTTGTTATTTTAGGTGATTTTTAAATTCTCTGTATTCTCCGGGTTTTCCCTTTTCTCCCTATGCAGCGGTAACCATGAATGACTAATTAAATTTAATTGGGTTTATTTTATTTTATTACCCAGATTTCTCGGCTCAATCAAGTTTATTATAAATTTCCCGGTTACATTGATTTTCGAAATCTTTCATAAGGTAATCAATTACCTGATTTAACAACAGCCAGATCTAACCAATAATTTTTAAATGATGCCCAAAAATAATAATAATAATAAAAAGAGCAGTTTTAAATACCTTGAACTTAAAGCAAAGTTTTAATTTTCATATTACCCTGCTGAAAAGAAACATCAGTACATTAAAGCAGACTCACGGCTTAATTATTTAAAATATTAAACTCTTTTTAAAAAAATATGACAATATTGAAATCTAGATGAAAATTATTATAATGAATGTACTTTATATTTTGTCAAATCCAAACAATGCAGCATTGGTTTAACTTTTTGAATAATAAAAAGTTATACTACTAACACTTTTCACAAATTGTGGCTTTTTTTTTCCTTCAGTATCATAGTTTGTCCCATATCGATAAAATGCACAGGCTATTGTTTTAACAAAGCTCTTCAGCAATTAGTCTGTCTTCATATGAAATAAGACTTTTATGCAATCCTACTATTTTTATAAGGCGAAAATTTTATGTTTTACAACTTTTTACATTATATAAAATAATAATGTTTTTTCTTTAACTTTTAAAGGAGAAAAATATATTCTGCAGTTTTAAGATACAAAGAAATAAAAAAAAGACTAACACAACAGTAAGAGTGGTGTGTTAAGATTAACAGAGCCTAACAGTGATGAATAACTGTTATAAATTGACAACTATAACAAATTTACCAGGACTCTCATCTACAACTGAAATAAGACTGCTCTGTTTGGATGTTGAGTATGAGCCCAAGAAGACTATAAATACAAGTAAATCCTTAACCATGGTGTTCTTTTCTATCACTTCTTTCATAGTGTGCTCTTTAACTGTGTCATTCGCCTATCCATTAATCTCTGAAATCCCTTTCATTCACACTAATAAAGAGTGACTCCAAAATTTATGCAAAATTTGAATAAGTGTTGGGTACCAGGAAAAAAGAATACAGTTTGGAAGCTGGAAATATAGGGCTAATAAAAATACAGCACTACACAAAAAGAACAATGTGTTTTCAATAATATTTAAAAAAATAATAAAAACGTGGCTACTACAGTTTGGAAATTTTTTAAAAATAGGGTCGGAATAAGGGTTTAATTTCATCAACTGGGAAAAGAGTTATTGAAGAATTAAAAGAAACTGGTTCCTTTGGGGATGCTAAAGTTGTTTCAATAAGAGGGTAGCGCACATCATACAGTCCATGAACCAATCCAATTAATGCCACAAGACACTTCCTGATCGCGTACTCTTCCATTTAGGTATTAGGCTTCCAGAATTAGCCGTCCAGATCATGTGACTTAATACCATGGAATTTCCTTCCATGAGGGTATTTGAAGTCAAAGGTCTGTCAATAAGGATCTATTCGTGCATTGATGAGATATTCATGCTGCATCGAAAATCCAGCCACAGTGTTATTAGCTTTGTTTGAATAAAAAAGTCTAAGTGTTTTCTACTCAATTCAAATCCTGCATCAATTTTGGGACACCCTTTATTAAAAATTAAATCTGAAAGTCTGTACTAAGTAAGATGTCTGTACTTAGACTAAGTAAGGTTTCTTATGTAACATATTTCACATCTCTCTTTAATGCTGCTGATAGACATAAAAAATTCAAAAATTTTTATTGTTTTAAATTGCTTTTTTTTCAAAATGCACAATGAAAAATTTTAAAAAATGGATTCAATTCCTCATACATTAAAGCATTTAACTAAAATAATTAGTAAAAACGTTTTTAACCTTCTGGAGATATTTCTTTCCAGGGTGATGGAGGATACATAAAAGCTGCATTCTGTATTTGATCATTAATGTCTTCATCTTCATTAAAAGGAAATGTTCCACTTAAGCTGAAAGGTATAAATCAAATTATTAATTGAGATGCATAGGTATCAAATTACTTTCATTAATTCACAAATTTAAAAAAAAAATAACTCATTTTTTAACAATGAAATTTTTATAGCCTTCTGAATTAGTTACTTATTTTGCTTTAATAACATACTTTTACAGGCTTTATAGATTTTTAGACCCTTTACAATACACACACATCATGTGAGTTGAGAGATCTTCTGATCACACATATAAATGATTTTCATTCAATGTTAAATGTATTTAATGCTACATATCTTTAGCTTACGGCTGGTACAAGTATGGATGTAAAACACCCAGACTTTTATATCTTGGAATAAATACTCTGGATATCTACTTGGGTAAAAACCAGAAATTACAGATATCCATGTATTGAAAATTCAATGGAATGTTTTTCTTTTAGGTTTTACAAAATTATATATATATATTTAAGGCCCAATTAAGTTTTGCGTACATTGTCAATTCTTAATTTGCTTATTACTCACAAAAAAAAAATTCTTTGAATTGAACATGTAAATTGCTGAAATCATAATTTTTTAATTTTCTTTATTTGATAGTAGTTGTGATTAAATCCTCCATAAAATCAGATAAGTATAATTTTATTTATTAAACTGAAATAGCTAAGATACATGTTCATAGTTTCTTCTTCCTATACTGTTTCATATTACCTACTAAAAGTTGCAGATTTATTACAAATCTCAAGATATTCAAATTTAAAGAAATATTTAATTAAAAGAATTATTCAATTAAAAGAAATATTCAATTAAGAATCAAAGTAATCAATGCAATTAAAAGCTTGGAACTATGTAAAATTGAAGTTATAATTTACTACTTTTTTATTGCAATACTTTTAAATTGGTTGAAAAAAAAACTTAATTTCTTTCTCTTTTGGAATTGTTGCAAATCTGTTAATATAGACTAACTAAAAATAAAAGGAGTATGCTGATCTTTGTTTACATAAGTTTGTAATATTAATAAAATATAATTTATATAGCTACACAAATTTCATATTTCAATAAGAATAAAAATATTAAACAAAGCCCAAACCTACCTAACATAAATAATAACTCCTACAGACCACATATCTAAAGATCTGTTGTAGCCTTTGTTCCGTAATACTTCAGGGGCTGAAAATATTATTTGAAAACAGTTATTGAAAAATTTTTATAAAAAACAGAAGTGAATGAACAAAAAAGTTTTGAAATAAATGAATTAAAACTGTTAAGATTTCTTTAACGTAAAACTCATATCCCTACCACCTTCATTCAGAAAAAAATAGTGATAATATATAATGATATAAAAGGTTGAATTAGCATGAAATAAAGAAATTCACAATTAACACTAAAGTTTATTATAATGACGAAATTTGCCGCAGTTGGAGTTGTTCGGTATAATTTACTAATTAAAGATTGTGATGAAAACAGGATAATGAAAATGACAGTTGAAGATAAAAACTGGATCCTAATTATAATAAAACTTTTACTCAGTAGTATTTGTAGAGCTCAAGATACAAAATTAAAAGTATATTTAATCCATAAAACTTTCTAAGTGAAATAATAAATTTTGCATAATAATATCAATAAGAACAGGCCATGGGAGATAAATCCCCTATGACCTGTCTAATCAAAATCCAAATAAAAAAGTGATTGAATTGTTCCCAACAGACAGTAAGGAGCAGGGGAAGAGATCCATAGTTGGCAATTTATCGAAAGATAAAATAGTCAAAAACAAAGCCAACGCCCCCATTATAAATATTAAATTTGAAAATAATTTGGCTATAGCTAATTGCCAAAGAGGAGTGTGAGAATTAGTATAACTGAAACATTTTTGTGGTAAGAAAAATAAAGAATAAATAGATTGTGATGATAAATGTAGTTGCAACAGGGAATTAATGAGTTTTACATTTGTATTGACTTAAAAAGTAAGCCATTACATTGATTGTTAAGGAGAGATATTATGAAAGTTAAGAAATATGTAATGCCTATTATGACATCACATTTATGCTATTAAATTAAATTAGCAAGTATTGGTGTTGTAGATGACTTTTTAGAGTTTAAAATAAAGGATTAAATTCAATTAAACTTAAGGATTAAATTCAATTAAACTTAAGGATTAAATACAATTAAAAAGATGCAAGATTGCTTTAAACAAAGCTTACATTTTAATCCATGTAATAAAACTTTGAGAATATTCTTTTAGAAGTTTCTATGTTTTCTTTCGTGTTTCAAAATTATGACCTCTTAAAAACTCTTTGAAGCAATTTTTGAAATAAGGAGATTTTAGTGCATTACATAAGCACTACGTGTGCCACTTCTTACCCCTGGTTAGCAACATTAAGCAAACCACAACCATCGTTAGGTTTAATATTTGAACTCGCCTTTTTAAGTATTTTTTAAGTTAAAAAAAATAATAAAAAAACACTCAACCATAAAATCAATCAGATAGAATTCTATCAGTTAAATTATTTTCATGTAAATTCAATTTACTAATTGAAACACTCTTAAAAATTACACAGAGAATCTATATGACTCTTTAAAGAGTTAAGAACTGTAATACTGTTTGTTATAAAGCGTTTTGAAACAGAATAGTATTATTAGAATTCATCCACATCAGACTAGTTAAATATTTTTTTCCTTAAGAAATCTTGTTAAGAAAATTTTTTTGTTAATTTTTTTTAAGATACAGCATTTGGTATCAGTTTGGTTTAACGAAATGAAAAATCATGAAAATCAGTTTTTTTAGGATATATTATTTGGCATCACTTTGATTTAATGAAATGATCAATATGGTAACCTCTAGCAGTATGACTATGCATAGATGTTAATTGCAAGGGAAAATGCAACAAGCATAAAAAGCATAGCTTGCATTGAAAAAAAATTTAGAGTTGCAGGTTTAGCATTTTACTAAAATATTGCTTAATGTATTTTAAAAAAATTATAACAGTGCCTAAGAAAACACGTTACATTACTTAGACACTGGCATAAATCAATAGCAAATTAAACAAATGGACACAATTTATGTTATTCAACAAAAAAAAAACCTTTACAAAATATTATTTTAAGCAATTAATATTTGTTGTTGTTGTCACAGACCATTTAAGGCAAGCAGTGCGATTGTTCTTGTTTCTAAGTGGCATTATCTATAGCCAAGAATTTGACTTCTGCCACACCCATACCTCACACACATTCATACGCCGATTCACTCATCCACAGACCGTAATTTTGATCTGAACCAGGCGACCAAAGGAATCTTTGGCCGCCTGGATTCGAACTCCCGTTCTCACAAACGTGACTCCAGTGCCTTGCCAACCAGGCTACCATCTAAGTAATTGCAGTCAATGTAAGTATATTTTAAGAATGAAATTATATTCAAACCTAAATAAGCAGGTGTTCCTACTACAGATCTTCGAAAAGATTTTTCTCCAATAATGCGGGCAAATCCAAAATCACAAAGTTTAACCTATTAAGAGTGCAAATTGGAAAAATAAATTACCGAATTCTGACATATTCAATAGAATATTATAAAATTTGTTTAAACATACTTGTGGAAAATCTGAATCTGAAGACAAAAGCACATTTTCTGGTTTTAAATCACAGTGAACAATATTCTTAAAGTGAAGATGTCGTAAAGCCGATAATATCTACAGAAAATGAAAACAGCATTTTAATGTACAAAGACTCAGAGTGAAACATTATTATTAATGTAAAATCATAATATAAATATTTCACAATCACATTTATAAAAATATTTTAAAAAGAATAGTCTGCTTAAAATGTAATTTTATTCAAAACGATGCTACCATCAAAATATTTTAGGTATTTGTCAGAGTATTACATCCATTTCAAATGCAAACCAATTTTCCCATAATTTTTTTTTTCAAAAACAAAAAGTTTAAATTTACATATAAAATAACAGGAAGCATAAATTTTTTATAGATAGAATCAACTGGTGTTACTTTGCCTACTGGGGTTATTTTGCCAATTTTATTGAAAATAAGTGTCAATTATAAAGTGTCAAAACAATTTTATCTTAAAACCGTCGTAGAACAGCCAACCCAATTTTTAGATTTATGACTACTAATATTCAACTCCGTAGCACTGCAATTTTGAATCCGATCTAGAAAACAAGGGTACTCCTGGATCAAATATGGGGAGGAATTTTGCCTTTGTGGAGGACTTTTTAATGAAACTAACCTGCAAATGAGTAGCATGGAGAGGAAAACCAGGAAAAACTCTTACGGTTAGCCTGACGGCAAGAGGACTCTAACCACTGAGGATATTTAACATCAGCACTGTGGTAGGTGCGAGCCGGGTGCGGAATTCTTATGGACCAGTCATTGCTGGGATTTGAACCAAAACACTTGGTATGCCAACCCACACAAGCTTAAGCAGGGCTTTTTAAAGAAGCTTTTTTCAAAAAATTTCAAACAATCTAAGACATCTTACATGACTACATAAATCTTATTTTTTTCCTATTACTTTTGCCAATAATTGTCTACTAAAATTTTATAATGACTATCTAACAAATACAGTCAAACCCCGCTATAGTGAACACGGCTTATAGTGAACTCCCGAATATAGTGAACGAAATGTTCGGTCCCGTGCTTTGCTATACATGCATAATGTTATTTTTTTATGGATATAGTGAACTAAAAAAGTGAGGAAGTTGGATATAATGAACTTTTTTTCTGTCTTTGACTGATTTTTTTTCTCCATTTTTTTTGTAATAATTTTGAAATTTCTACTTAAAAATAAATACATATACCGATTTTCAGAACCATCTATAGAAGGGAATGTAGCGATAAGCATTTTCTTGTTTGTTTCTTTTATCTCACTTTCCCATCCCTAAGCAAACCAAACAGATGTTTCCAACTCAGGCAGATGATCCACCTGTAAGGTGTCAGTGGGATCACTATGCATTTTCTGTCAAAGGGAATGAGTAATTATTCATTATTGGTCAAAGGGTTGAACGTTAATATGTGTTGATAATACCCTCATTTCAACTCCTTCCTGCTATCAGTTCAGTTAAAAAAATCCTGCAAACAAGCGTCTCAAATTTAACTATGGCGAGCAGTAAACGTAAAACGTTCTCCATTGATGATAAAATGGGCATAATCAGAAAAATTGAAAATGGATGCAGTCAAGCTGATATTTTCAGGGAATATAAACTACCCAAATCTGCAGTTTGTAACATATGGAAAAATAGGCAATTAATAATTTCTGCTCATGAAAAAAATTTAGATGGCAGAAAAAAGTTGAGAAAAGCAGATCACAAGGATGTTGAAGAAGCATTACTGAAGTGGTTCACCAATCGAAGAAGCCGCAATTTTCCAGTATCTGGACAAAATGTCGATGAATTCGCTACGAGATTTTGTGAAACTACTTTTATGTGCTCGAATGGCAGGTTAGACAGGTTTAAAAAGCGGAGTAACAGAAATTCAGGAAAAATTATCTGAGAATCGGGAAGTGTTTCCATATCTGATGTTGAGGATTGCTCATCAGCTAAAGATTACAAATTTGTTTTTTTGTAAGCAAGATGACGAGTGATGAAAAATAGCAAAATTTTTGCTACTACATAATGTTTTTCAGTCATTTATTTGAATAATGTGTAATAAAGGGGAGGAGTTTGGGAACCATTAGTTAAATTGCCTGCGTAACGGATATAGTGAACTCCCGGTTATAGTGAACCGAAATTTCGGTCCCTTGAAGGTTCACTATATATGAACTGTTTGACTGTATATGAAATATAAATAAATTTTATATCTTAATTTATTTCAATATTTATTAAATAATTAAATAATATATAAATAAATTTCATAAATTATATATATATTCTACATAAATAAATATTTTTGTGAGCGGTTATTAAATTTATTTTTGCTCATTTCACACTAAAAAAAAATTGGACATAAAGCGATTTTAGGAGCAGTTTTCAATAGAAAACATCTAGTATCTCTGTTTAGTTAAATATGTCCATGAAGTCTTTGAATTTTAACTGACAGCAAAATTATATTCAAAGATGGAAAATAACCTCTATAAGTCTAGATTTATTGTCTTTTCTCCAATGGATAGAGGGGTACACAGTTTTTTCACTAAAAATTTAATATTGGATAAAATAACAATTGATCTTATTTTAAAACAAATTTTTAATGTCTTGACAATTCCGAATAAAGTTGAAAACAAAGACTTATAATAACACTCTTTTAACATATAATGTTAATATCACATAGTGGCACTCTCCAGAAGAAGAAAAAAATTTCCAGAATAAAATTTCTAAACATTTTACAGAATTTTGTAATATAAATAAACTAGATTTCAGTTGTAATTTAAACATTTACATATAAATTCATGTAAATTTTACAATAAATGCAGAAAATGGTTCATTTCTTCAATCAGAACTTATTCATTGTTTTGCACATAAAAGTTTCACTACATTAAATAAATAATTAAGAATTTTAGTTCATGAAAAATGTTTTAATGCCTAATAAATAATAACTTAAAACCTACTGAGTGTCTGACGCTTAAATTGCCTGTTATTATTACTCTAAGAATTTCCAGAGAGAAAGGCCACTTCGTATTAGCACTCACAAATAAATAACTTAAAATGTAACTTACATTTTTACAATAAAAATTTTATAGGTTTCATTGGTTGTAATACATCTTTTTTTTTCTCAGGAACTTAGTCATAAGTCATAAACGATAGATAAACAAATGACAATTAAGAAAAAATACAGCAAATAGACACATGAATTTAAAGTTTCAAAAAGTAATCATTACTTGAAAAACTAAAAACTTTGTTATTCTTTCAGATAACCTCCTCATTTCACTTGAAAGGATCATCTCTAGCATGTCACCTTTCAATTTCTCCATCACAACAAATATCTACAAAAGAATAAACACATTAATTCCTAAAAATAAAAAAATGCTTGTTTTTTATGTTTATTTATATAAATTATAATAAATATTTATTAATATAATTATATTAAACATTTATTTATACAAACATATTATATTAATATATATTTATGAATACATGGGTGAAGGGACAACATTCACAGGTGTATTCAAGATTTAAGTTAAGAAGTTGCTATTTTATTTACATATTTGTATTTTCTTATGTATTTGTGTAACTCCAAATAATATTTTGAGAAAGAAAGAGATGAGACTTGACCTTTCTTTTAATTTGAGCAAATGTTCACCAAAAAAAAAAGTATCTGGAAAAGTAAAATTCTAACTGTATAGATAGCAGGCAAAGAAAAAAATCCTAACTTTTGGCTAGATTAGACAGATTGATATATTGTGATTGGATTTTCCTATACTGAACTCAAAAGTTAATGATATGAGAGCCTAACTTTAAATATATCGATTAATTTATGCTGACCCTATTTTAAGTTACATTCAGAACGTAAAATGTTCAAATTTAAATTTTGTTCTGTTTTTTAACATAATTTGTACAAAAACTTTTTTTAAACAAATTTTTGAATCAATGCTTATCGCTATACTTACTGCTCCACTTGGTTAAATTTTTAATTTAAGACTCATTACACATTTTTTTAAGGAAAAGATGTACCCTGATTAAAAAATACAGTTTTACTGTATAGAATGCCAAACTACTACAAGAAAAAACTAATGGTCTCTTCACTAAATAATCAAATCTGAATTTATTGCTGGATTTTAAATTAATAGTTTTAATAAATAAAATAATTATAAAAATATTTTATATTTAAATTTGTATGCCATTTTCCTTCATTTCTTTCTTCTTTTTTTTAATTCCTTGGGTGAGAAAATAAATATCAAAATGAACAAAGAAATATACATACAGATGTATGTATATTTCAGATGTGCTTAGCCATTAATATTTTCACAATAATAAAAAATCAGTATAAAAAGCTTACTCTTTCAGGTGTTTCAAACATTTTTTCAAGATTAACTACTCCAGGATGATGAATATTCTGTAAAATAGATACTTCATTTTTTAATTGAGCTTCTTGTTTCGTAGGAAAGCGAACCTTGTCTATCACTTTAATTGCTACAGCTCTGCCACTAGTTCGATGAACACCTGAAAAGTACCAGATTTTTTCTTTTAATGTTGAAAACTCAGCAGAATTTAGTGCACAGATATCTAAATATTTGAAAAAACTATACAATTTTACAAGAGAATTGATCAGTTGATTAGAAGCAAATACAGGCTAAATCTCTGTTTAAGTTACATTTATTTGTTTAAAATCATTTGGCTTAAAAAGAATCATAACCTGCCAACATGGCATGAAATAATCAGCCACAATAACCTGTCATTGCCATAGAATTGGATTGAACATATACAGCATTCAATGGCAAATGAAATAAAATCAGTTGTAAGTGTCAAGCTTGGTTGGCATTATGTACTCAAACTGACTAGCAGACATAAACTGAGACATACGATAAAGCACAAAAAAGGAAAAATCAATAAGGTACCTAAAAATGGGGATGCCATGACAGTTTAACAACTTTTTTGCAAAAATCAAATTTTTGGCAATCTTAGGTTTCTCTATAAAAATCCTATTTCACTACTTTAAAGGAATAAAAAAAATTTAGCGTATCATAAATACATACTTTTTTTACAATTTTTGTTCAATTTTAAAACCTGATCAAACATTTTGTGAATGAAATGCACATACCATGAAGTATTAGAAAATGTTTTTCCTAATTTAAAACTTACGATAGAGGTCTCCCTGAGAATAAAAAAGGGCAAGGCTTTCTGAAAAGGTCACTTGAGTTTTGAAAGGGCACTCACTTAACATTGTAAATATTTATCAAAATATATAATATTATGTGATAACTAAATTTTATCCTCAAAAATTTTTAAATTAGCCTCTCATACTATTTTATAAGTATATTTCAAAAAGTAATTCTCTCTCATTATCAATATACGAGGAAAATTTGTAGACTATAAAAGTAATTTTTACTAAATAATTAAATAAATAATTGTATTTCTGAAGTCAATGAAGCTTTTAATTAGGTAAAACATTTTACTTGACAGAAAACTTTTAAAGTAAACTGCAAGATCACAAAATACAGAAGGTATTTTTGCAGATAAAAAGTTACTGCTACTAAGAAATTATTTTATGGAAAATATTTAAATTAAAAAATATATATGGTACCTCCATATACTACACCAAACTGTCCAGAACCCAAAACTTCTTCTGGGAATATTTGATACTGTAAGCTTATATCCTGAAAATATAAGCACAATTAAGCAATATAAGGCAAGGAAAAAAAAACACAAGGTTGGTACAAAAGTACTTTTTTAACCAAACAACTTTTTAACTTTTGTTGAATTAGTCCTATTTTTATCTTAAAGATAAAAATTCTTGGACACATGATGAAATGGCCAATTCCTTCAGACAAAGAAAAAAAAAACGATTTGGTTTAAATATAAATTTTAATTGACAAGAGATAAAACTACAATACTGGAGCAAACAAATAAGCAGAAGCTGTTTTTTTTTTCCCCACACAGTAAACCAAGTTACTAATTTGCCCAGCAGTAAATCAGTTAATAAGATAAACATATCTTTTAAAATTTCAGTTCTACAGCAATTTTTCTTCATTCAATTTCCTTTTTCTCTGACTCAATGATTAACATTTTTTATTTATTATGATTAACATTTAACATTTTTTTATTTATTATGATTAACATTTTTTATTTATTACTTTAAATATATTTTTGTTTCTTTTAAAAATAGATATTATTAATTACATTATTCAAAAAATTCTCCTAAAATCTTATAATGAGCTAAATAAATGTAACCATAATATTTTTATATTATATTAATAACATATCTCATATTCAAATAGGCAGATCACATCACAACCTACATAACAAATGTAAATCAATTATTGTTCATAAGTACAATAATATCTGGATTATCCAAAGAGATTGAATTTAATTTAAATTATCAAGAGTGTATCTACATAACTGAATCAGTATCTTGATTATCTGAATCACTTTTCAACTTTGCTTGTTTGTCACTCTACGTTAACTCATTCACAAGAAAAAAAGAACCTCGTTTATGCAAATCAAATGGGCTTGTTATCCTCACATAACTGATAATTAAATTACCTAAAACCTTTATCATCATCCAGTTCATTTTTAATTCAAACCGTTTTTTACTTTAAATAAACAAATTATTAACAATGAAAAATGAAGAGGAACCAAATGGAATAGGCAACCTGGTTAAAATTGAAATGAGATTTGATACAACTGCGATGGCGAACTAATTTCGTGAGGGGAAAAAATAGTAAATTCACTAATGCTCAACTCACAATTTGAGTCAAATGAGGTGTTTGATAATAATACATGTAAAGGTATTCTTGCAGTAGTATCGTATTTACAAAAGCAAATTTAATAATAAAACTTAACGTTTTAAATCACCATCTGGATCTTTGAAATGAGTAGAATTTCTTTTTTCATAAAAAGATTTTATCTCTGAAAGAGCATTTGTACAGCAATATATATGAAATTTACAATATTTTGTGAAAAATGTATTTGAAAATCGATTATACGTATCTATATGTGATTGTACCTTAGAGACAAATAAATTTTATCTTAAAATTATTATACTGTGAATAATACATATGATTTTGCATCCTAAATATGCAATTTTTAATTTAGAATATAAACTTTGCATAATGAAAATGATTTTGTAATTACATTGCTACCTTTGCTGCAATGCTTTGGAAATTGTATATGAAGCAAAAAAATACATAGGGAATAATATCTTTAAAATTAGCAGTAGTGAGATAATAATTTAACTATTTTCCTTTTATGAAAAAAGTGGCTTGACACAAAATTATGATCATCAGTGAAATACTTTCAAAATTAACTCACATACCTGGAAAATCTGGAGCAAACTGCAGGCTTATTATTTTTTTTTTTTTTTAAATTTGGAATATATCAGCTAAAAGAGGTTTTCGGTTTTGATAAGAGAGGCCTAAATAAGTTCTACAAAATTTCGTCACAGCATTATATTAAAATTAATTTTACAATAAATTATAACGAATCCATATTTTGTAATTAAAATGAGAAGTATGGGCATATTTTTATAAAAAAAAAAAATTTTTTAGATGGATAATGATTCGAAACACAAAAGGTTATTTACAATTACTAATTATTATAATGATTTTTAGTTAGTATACTCTTAGTTAGTGCATGCTTCTATACTGTTATGTGTTGTTAGCAAAATAGAATTTTTAAGAACATGCAATTTCACAAAAAATTTAATTTCTAAAAATCTGATACAACATTCAATTATCTACATTTTCCTTAACAAGAAACAACAAATTTCAACAGATAAAAGATTCAATTTTTATAACAATATAAGATATGGCAACAAGTACTTTTAGCATCTTTTTGTTCTCACTTTATGGCACAAAAAGTACCCATGGAAGTTTTAATATTTACCCTATTGGCAGATATTGATATGAATTTATGGCTTTGGGTTATCAGGAATAAGATAAAATCTTAGGTAAAAATCAAACAAAATACTTAATCTTATCACAACGACAGCCCACTTAACAGAAGTGAGACGACTGAAGGGTACACATTGCATGTTGGTAAGCTGATGTTCTTTTCTTATTTAAGTGTTAAAAATATATTTGGAGATCTTGCAAGTATTATACATGAAAATGCAATTAAGGATGACTAAAAAAATTTCATAGTAATTTAACTCAGCATGATAAATTTCAAAACAAGGTAGAGACTCTTCTGTGTAACTTCAGCCTTGTGTGTATGAGCGCTGGCTAAATACGACGCTCATAACAAAAGGGTTAAACAAGTACTTTAGCAATGTGCACCATTTGGTCCCTCATTCCTTAATGAATATTTATTTCTTTTTCAAATTTGCTTTACGGAAGTAAATTATAACAAAATTGTAAGACAAATTATTCCAATTTTTTTAAACACGAAATTTTATTACTTTATGGCACGGAGAAAACTTGATATGGTGGCCAAAAATGCTCGACTTTTCTGGACTGATTTTATGATTAATCAAATTTCCCTGGTTTTTGATGCTGATGGCATTTTTATTATCAATTTTTCAAATATGCCTTATTCATGCATATAAAATAATTTACAAAACATTTAAACTTGCCATTAGAGTGGAAAATTAAAAAAAATTTTAACTATTACAAAACAAATTTTAAAAAATTGAGCTTTTAGATAAGTAAAATCTGGAAAAAGCCAACAGAAAAAAGGTTGGCCAAGAAAAAAAAATTCTTACGAAGGCCGAAGCCCACCCTGGGTTGTCGAGCCATTGACGATGATGAAAACTGAAGTTAATACAACTTGCGAACAATGTCCCTTTGAAAGTAACAGACTACTTTAATAAAAGATTTTAAAAAATAGCATTGCGCAGGAACCAATTTTTTTTTTTTAAATTTCAAAACTTTTTTTTATTTTTTCTTTCACAACCTTAAACAACTTTTCTTCACAATAGCATTAAAGAAATAAATATAGTCTTATACCCTGTCTAACCTCCAGACAGCAGTGAAATTACAAAAGGTCAAAAATTGTTTCATTGACTATCAACCACTAAAAAACAATCGACATAATTATAATCCTGGGGTTTTGGAAAAAAACATTGATTAAAAAAATTAGGCTATATTCAAACTAAATCTAGCAAGATGATTAGACAAGAAGTACTTTACCAACATCAACAAATTTATCACTTTAAAAACTATATCTAAAAAATGTAAAAAATTTAACCCTTTAATTGGTTAAGACTTTTAAAAAATCAAGAGCAAATAAGATTTTGATTTTTCGACAAAAACAAAACTAAGTACATACATTACAAGTTTTTCTTTTTTTAAAAAAAAAAGGAAATTAAATTAAATGAAAGAGAGTATAAGCTCATTGAATGTAATAGCATATATTTCAGACTTACTATCCATAAGATTTTTTTTGACAATTTAATTATATTCTGTGCCAATTAAAGGGCTAAGTAAAAAGCTAGAACTAAAACTAAAAAAAACAAAATGAGAGGGAAATAACGTGAAGATAAACCCTTGCTCACAATGTTTTGTTCAATATTTTCTACCTTGCCATTCTCGTCACTTTGAGGACCTAGAAAAAAATAAAACACAATCAGTGAGGGGAAAAGAAACAGAAATTAAAACATAGATTTAAAAGTAGTACAAAATAACAACAAACGAGCTTTTCTTCTATAAAAAAATTTGAAGAAAAATAGAAATTCAAAGCGTTTTTCATGATTTGGAAGTGATTTTTAAAAATAACAATCACATTATTTCAGCACATTTCATTAAAAATGTATTGCAAACAATTACGATTACTGATGGAAAAATTATTTAATAAATAATTAATTATAAGTATACTAGAATTTGTTTTTTAAAAAAGAAAATCAGAAAATTGAAACAATAGTATAGTCTCTCTAAAACTTATTTTTAAAGCATTAAGAGACATTCAAAATAATTTCAAAGACATTCAAAGTGGTTTTCTAAATCAGGATTTTGCAGGCATTTATCATTTCAATTTTCTTCATTTTTTGGAAATTAGCCTTTATAATTTTGATTTTTGGTATTTTATGGTATTTTTCTGCCGTTTATCTCTTTTTTATTTTCATTATACTACCATACTACCAATTTTCTCTCACACTTTTCTGTTTCTAGAACTAGGAACAATACATTATTCATTTCGGACATAGCAAAGGATAACAGAATGTGGCTTTTCAAACATTCCTTTACAATTATTTTTTTTTTCATATTAATTTTAATGAAAAGTCTCAATTACATACTTTTCAGTACATTATATCAACTACTTTGGTACATTTTCTTTAACTTTAAAAATCTTTAACTTTTAACAATTTTTTTTTCTAACTAGAATCAATTTTGTTATTGAAAAACTTTGTTGTATGTTTTAAAAAAAAATTCTTTTAAAAAACTAATAACTCTTACATTTGAGATCTTAACATTATGCTATAAACTTAGCATTAATTCCAAAAGTCAATTACAAAACAATTTAAAAGTAAAATTTAATTGAAGCAACATTTTTCTTGAATCATGTGATGTGCAAAAGCAGAAAGCTCTTCAATTTGTAAGCTTACTTTTGGCTTCTTTGATAAGAGTGATAGTAGTAGGAGCATTAACAGGCATTAAAGCTTGCCTAATAGCTACTTCCCATCCTCTGGACATGTCCATATCTTCACCAATGTAATAATCAACATTGGCTGTTCTCAACTCAAAGCAGTAAGTTTGACCAGACTCTGAACTCTGCTGCTGCTTTGTGGCTTCAACAGAGAGAATTTCAGACAAAGGAATCTCCTAAAACACAAAATTTAAATATTAGTATTTTTAATTGAGAATGGCCTAAAAAAGGGGGTTTTAGTAATTAAAATAAAATATTATTAACACAAAATGTAGAAGAAATGTATAAAACTTTTATTACTTAAGGCATTTCTTTGAAGGGTTCATCGTAATATGAAATGACGCTTTTTTGCGAATAATATGCTATTTTTATAACCACTGTGAGTTTCCAAATGTTACTCATGACTGTTAGGTCAAGATTGGCCTCTCTAAAGCCAGGTCTATGCTTATTTTGAAAATGGCGCAAAACGCCAATATGGAGAAAAGCCACAGTTTTAAGACAATGAAAAGAGTTCGTGGTCTAATTTTTTAATATTTAAAAACTTACTCCAATGCAGCATTATTTGGAATATAAAAATTTACAAAAACTGAGAATACGGCAGTGATTTTGATCCTTTTCATCTAGTTGAGAAAATATTGCCACATTAGCGACTTTTAAGAAAGTTTAATAATTTCTAAAATATTTAAGTTATTTGTCTGTTCTAAAGCCCAGACAATTGTTGTTGTTGTTAATTTACGTCGCACTAGAGCTGCACAATGGGCTATTGGCGACGGTCTGGAAAACATCCCGGAGATTGATCCGAAGACATGCCATCACAATTTTGAACCTCTGCAGAGGGCATGGCACCCCCACTTCGGTAGCCCGACGACCTGCATGCAAAGTCGAGCACTTTACGGTAGCACAGTTTAACGAGGACCAATACCGCACACCCTCGGTCCCTACGTAGACTGATCCAAGTGGTTACCCACCCACACACTGACCGTAGCCAGTGATGCTTGACTTCGGTGATCTGCTGGGAACCGTGTCTTAACGATCAGTCCACTGCGGAACCCCAGACAATTAGTCATGGTAAGATTATATAATTTAAGACCATTGCATTCCCTCAAATGTCAGGCACTTATGCTTCAATTACAAATATATTTCATTTATAAAAAGTGCTTTATATGCTAGATTTCTACAGCTGTACATGTATATGTATATGTATGTATATGTATGTATATGTATATATATATATATATATATATATATATATATATATATATATATATATATATATATATATATATATATATATATATAGATATAATATATATATATATATACACACATTAGGTTGATCAGAAAGTAATTTCATCCTTTTTTATGAAAATGAAAGATAATTTTCTTAAAGTGAGTAAAAATTTTATTAAATTATATAGTGTCCATTTCGGTCCACTATCTTCAGCCATCATTCATCTTTTTGGCAGTAGTGTGATTCCACGCTTATAAAATTCGTGATTGCTGACAAAAAACTGAGACTAGTAATTTTTGACTTAAAACATTTAAAATTGTCATTAAAACCTTTTTTTTTTACCACAACTTGTACGAGTCAGAGCTGTAATTTTTTTAAATCTAATAAATTTTGCATTTTTACGCATAACTGAACCAAACATTTGTTTAAAAGTAAAAAATTTCATGAACATTTATTATATTTATTAGAAGCCCGAGCCCAAAAGCTCTTTACAGTAAATGAGCCTGTCTCTAAATTCTATTGGTTTAAATAAGGTATCAAAAATCTGAACCAACCAAACAGTTGGGCATTCTGAATTTTTGAGGTTATACAGGGTATCTGCTGCATTTTAGGTTTTCAAATTCATGACTTTTCATGATTTTCCATGACTAATTCCAAGAATTTTTCATGACTTAACGAAGTTGCTATTTTCTCCAACAAAAACGCAACAATAAATTTAAAAAAAAGCATTATAATAACATCATTCGAAATAGGTACAGTAGGGAACCGATTATCGGGAACGATCGGGACCATCGCTATTCCGGCTAACGGATTTTTCCGGTTTTCTGAATCGCTACAAAAAGCAGTTTTTTTTATTGTTAAACACAACTAAAAAAAAAAATTTTTTTTAAATAATCCTAAAAAGAAAAAACGATGAAGTAATACACTAATGATTATTTCCAAAATGATGGTAAGGTAAAAATCTTTCAAAAAAAGAAAGAAAAATCCTAAAATCTCATGAGGAAAAAAAAAAATTTTTTTTTTTAAATGGCGGGAAAATTCGTCGAATTTTGTTCCAGTTTTTTGGTTTTCCGGTTTTCTGAATTCCGGATAACGGGTTCTGTACTGTATAACCAAAACTATTATACTCTTCATCTTCATATTTATAGATTTTTAACTTAAAAAAACAGAGTAAGGAAAGAGTTGAAACAATAGTGGGGGAGGGAGATTCCATTTTAAAAATTAGATTTTTCGGATCCATGACTTTCCATGATTTTTTTTAAAAAAACAGTAAAAATCATGACATTTCATGACAAATTTTGTTCAATACCGAAATTCATGACTTTCCATGATTTTTCATGACTTTCCAGGTGCGCGGATACCCTGGTTATACTATAAATGTAAATAAAAATAGAGAAAACTACACGAGACATTTAGTGGATTTATTTTCGATGATTTCAATCAATATTTGATGAGTTTATTTAGTAGATATGAATTCAATATTAATACTAATAATAAAAAATAAAATTTTTAGAGTATATAGCCTTACTTTATAATATTTTGTGGTAGTCTCATTTTGAAAAAGAATGATGGACTTGGTATCTAGTCTCCAGTAATGACGTTTTTTCTGTAACATAAAACAAAATTTAAGAACACAAGTAAAGCATAATTTACATTTTCATTACTGCAAAAATATTTTTAGTCATAAATGCAAGGTAAGATAGCAACAATGTGAAAAAATAAGATCATGTAGGATTAACCTCAGAATAAATAAGTTATATCAATAACAGGGAATAAGAAGAAAAAATTATGAATTTGTTTAGAAAGCTTTTAAGAAAAAAAGTCCCAATCCTCATACTCTCCCCCAACCCAGCAATTGCTTTACAGTTACCTCCATTACTTTTGGTACAACAGAAAGTTATTTAAAAACAAAAATTTTTGTTATCGTCTATTACAATTTTTGCTTCTTTATTTATTGCACTTTTTGATTCAAAGTAAAAGATTAAAAACAAACTCGTCTTCAAGCAGTATTTTTTTAGTATAACAAACCTTTGACTTAATTGCGAGTAAGAGAGGGAAATACATTGTTAGTAAGAAAAATTAGACAATTATTCAAGATGGGTAAAAATAAAGATATTAATATAATTTATTGTAAATTATATGTAGCCAAAATCTTTTGGTATTTGTTCTTAATTTAAGTCAACCTCATTTGCAGTTATAATGTGTCTACTGATAATACTATTTTAATATAGAAATAAATGCAGCTCTTTTAACCTTAAGCTACTTCTAGAATGTTTAATTTATATCTGCCAAAATACCTATAAAACAGTGTTTGAGTAAGCAAAGTATTAAATTTCAAGCATAATAAAGTAAGAAGTGCTAAAAAATTATGTGTACAAGTTACATTAAGTATTGAGGGAAAAGCTTCAAAAGCCATTCATTATATATTTTGTTTCTATGTGCTTGGAAAAATTAAAATGAAATGAAACATTACCTGGATTTGAAAAACAATTAACTCCAAAAAAAAAAAAAAAAAAAACATTTTAACTTAAGACATACAGAGTTTACGTAAAGAAAATAATTAAATGACATCTAATTTTACTAATGATTGTGACCGATCATCGCAATAGAAATAAGATATATTGCCTCTCTTGAATTAAGTTTTTTGACCTTTCAGTATGAATGTTTAGAATTACATTATGCACTCTCTCTCTTTATTTTCTTAAGTTACTTTTGACATCAACTCAAAATAAAAATCTAAAGATTAATAGATTTTCCTATAACAATATATAATATATAAATGGCGATAATTTAAAGCAAAAAAAAAGTTTTGAAAAGTGCAAATTTCAAACTGAGTACAACTTTTAGAAGTAAGGAAAATTGCTACTTTGCACTAACACATGAGCAGAATTCAAAAAAACTCAACAAATGATTATATTTTCCAGCTTAAGTGGTTTCCAGCTTATATTTGCACTGAATTAAAATGAATTTGTAGATGCTGTAGTTAGTATACATGAAATTAATATATTAACTTGCTCAACAAAGTTAAATTATTTTATATCTTAAGCAAAAGTTGCTCGTAACTCGAAAAAAAAGACGGAACCGATTTGCTACGTGGATTAATGTATTTATGTGGATATGAGATAGTTCAAGTAAAATGTAGAGTATTAAATCCAGTTCATTTGCATAAAAATATTAACTATCATAATATTAAGAAGAAAATTATTCTTTATTTATACTTAAATATTAATATTTAATAAATATTTGTGCTAAATTATCACTGAACTAACGTAAGAAATAGAATTATTAAAAATCAAAAACAGTTTAAATTTAAAAAGAGATGAGATGGCTTAGTGGTTAAGGCACTGAACTATCATTAGAGTGATGTCATCGAGTTCTGATCAACCAGTAGTGCCTTGAAGCCCGTCAAGCTTGTAATTGATAAATACCTGCTAGCCTGGAAAATAAAGGTGGCCTGTGCATAATGGTAACCCATTCGCCACAATCATGTGGAGCCTCTGGCCCACAATGAGCTGTTGCAAATGCTTTAATTAAAATTTTAAAGAAGTTGTTTTCAGTGAATGATCAAGTGGTCTGGATCCAGACTAGTAAAATTACAAATGACTGAGTTAAAAATGTGATTAATTGCATTTTTAAGACATTTAAAAAAAAACATTAATTTATTATGCTGCATTTAAAGTACATGTAAATTTCAACTTTAAAAAAAAAAGCCAGTCTCCCAAATAATACTAAAAAAATATTCACATTTCATGTTTTTTGATATTGGCGATGCAGGTGATGTTTCTCTCAATATCGTACTTTTTCCAACCTTGCTAAATCTTACTGGCAAATTCCAATATTCTGATAAGTAAATAGGTTTTATATTTATTACTGCCTATAGATTTAAGATATATATTTAAGTGACAAAGCAAGAGAGATGCTCGTGACACATTAGGAATGAATCAGAGACCATGAATTTTTTCCCCCCACAATGAAACAAGCAAAAAATATCTGTTTTCAAAGTAAATGTATTAGTTGCACCCTAAATAAAAATACATATCTTTATTTTTCCACTATTGAACATGTTTTAAAATAATTATTAAAATTTGAGAAAATAAGTTTGTGTATGGTCAATGATATAAGGAAGACATTTATCTGGGAGGGTTGCCATTCTGAAGATAACTTAAAATGGCAAATTTGAAAGGAAAAAAAACTTATCGATAAAACAATTTTGACAAGTGCTTAACTTAACACATTTTGATTACAAATTTTTAACACTAATTAATAAGTACTTTTAGAACTTAGAAATTTTTACTTATCTATCTTTATTGTTGAGGAAATTTGAGATGATTGGCATTAACATTTTTGACTTTAAGATAAATGTTTCAAATTTAGATACTTTAATTTTAAGATTTCTGTTAAAATGGCAAATGATTTTTTTTCCAGATAAAAAAAAAACACATACCGTTGGAAGGAAATTCTGCAATTAAAACATTACATTTATAAATTAATTTCATAGATTTCATTGAAAACCAATATACTTAAGGATACTGACCTTAACTGGGCAAAAACTAGTAAACCCAAGTTTGTGTTTCTAAAATGGAAGGATGGTAAAGAAAAGTCTCAAAAAACATCATACTTTAGGTATGAGGATAGAAAGAAAAATTATAAAAAGCAGAATAAATAATATAAATAAATAATAAAAGCAGTATAAATCATAAAAGCAAATCTTAGATAAATCATAAAACAGATAAATAACAAAAATGGATGAAAGATGTGATAAAAAACTATATATCTGAGAGACTATCTTAATCATTTAGGACCCTGAACTTCAATCATTAGCATGAAATTAATCACAAAAATTCTGTTTATTAGAGAATATTAAAAGCTTAACCCTAAAAGAATTCCCATTTTTTATTTATTATTATTACTATATTTTAAATAATTAATACAAAAAAAATAATAAAAGTAGCCAGAAAAGAAATAAACTTTTTATTTTTAAATAATCAAATATATTTGGTAATAAAACATTAAATACTTTTCAAAAGATTATATATATATAGGACCTGCACTATACTCAAAAACATTTATTTTATCAACGCAAGGAATTTTTTTTTAAGATAACTCGTGTTTCGATCATTCATTTACTAAAGTTCTTATATTCTTTTTATATATTATATATATATATATTGAAAGCTGACCAAATTACTCATTAGGAATTATAGCTCATTGTACATGTTAAAATAAGATTCCTGCAGATCAACCACGAAAGATTCAGCTTATCTGTACAAGGTAGAAATGAACCGTCCACACAATGATCGACTTCTACATGAATACTTAAAACAAGATTTCCGTGATTCTTACCAACCACCCTTGAAAGAAGCTGTTTATTGGTAATAAGCGCTATTGAACAGCCAAATATATGACTGGCTTTATTAGAAATTGTTTATTATATCTTGAATGCGATGACTGGTGGTAAAAATATTTTAATAATGATCAGTTCAAATCATTACAGACATAAGATGTGTATTTATACAACACAAGATGTTAAAAATTAATCTGTTAGTACACATGTAGATGTGATTATTTATAAAAAAGAATGAGAATTACCATATTGTCTTTGCTTGTGAAGTGAACCATCCATCCTTCTTTGAGAATTTTTGATCCTTTTCTTCTCATCTGTTTTATGCTCTGTACTATTCTCATTAGAGGGATATTATTACTTGAAGTCACCCTTTAAAACATTACATTTTTGTTCTTAAAATAGAGATATTTTAAGCATAACAACCATAATTATATGTAATGTATTCATAATTAAGAAAATCCATAGTGTCCATAATTTCCAAAATTTATGAATACAGGGGTGATTGTGAGCCTAACTCAAAAATCCTGAGCATTTCCTGAGTAAAATCATTAATGACGCATTTTAAAAAAATGAATGTCTTTATAAATATAAATTATCGATATTTTCCCATGAAATTTTAAATAAATTATATGCAGAATAATTTAAATTAATTATGTATAAGCATAATCACATTTATTATCCTACCAGAAAAAATTTTTACAAATGAAAGAGATGCCGAGTATACATTCTAGCTCTAATATTTTTAAATAAAATATACAAGAAATTTTATACAGAAATGTGATCTATGATTTCTAGAAACTTCTGGACCTTGTATTTCAGGAAATTTCCGGATTACGGTTAGCGAAAAATACGGAAATCCGGGTTTTTTTCGGGAGCACAATCATCTCTGTGAGTAGTCTGTTTCAAAACCAATTAACAAGATTTTTCAGAAAAATCAGGTAGGCATACTAAAATGATTGAAATTTACATTGCAATAAAAAAAAATTAGTTTCAAAAACCACCACTAAATAGCTTGTCATAGCTCTGTCGGAACATGCTACATAAAACTTTAAGAAGCGTGCATTTTAAATTATACTACAATAAAAATTACAATTAAAAAGAGTTGTAGTGAATAAAAAAATATATAAATATAATCAGTAGTTTCCCTTTACGTTTCATGGTTCTTCTGTTAGTTCTTTTAAAATGCTAATGCTTTTAATTACTTTTTGAACTCTCAATTGGTAAAATTTTTTACAAAGAGAGTCTGAAGATTAAATATTCTACTTGCAATATTTTAATTTGATCATTCTTTTTATTTTTAATTAATGTATTTCACTATTTTCAAATGCAATTAAACATTTTTATAAAGACTAATTTGTGAACGATTCTTCAGTTTGTAATTATTTAACTGTTAATCAAATTAAAATTATTTTAAGTATTCTGTAAGAAGAGATCAATTCAAATTTTTCGAAATAACTAATCTCCTATGTACAAGATTTGATTTCATTTACTAAAAATAGTAAATAACAAAGACCTCCAATTCCCCACTATAAAATTTTATGACAGGAAAAGTTATTCAACAATCTTTTTTTATAATATTCTGAAACAAGAAAGTGGTTAAAATTGATAAGATGCTTCAATTACTTTTGTACAACTTATGAATGGTCCCCCTGTTCAACACATCAAATTTTTACAGTGTTAAAAATGTTAACTAGATCTTATGATGGAAATCGGACACAGAAAAAAAAGGGGAATTCCGTGGATTTTCAAAACAGTGGTACGTCTACTTAAGAGTGCAAGAATGCAATGAATAATATATATAATTTAACAATAACCTGTTTACAAAACCTGCTCAATATGATGTCTCTTATTTGGAAATATGAAATCCAATGTTCCATCACACTTGCAGATGCAAACGCAGTAGCTAAGAACAGACTTCTACCAAACACCTTTAACCCACTGGCGGTTAAGGAAATGGGCAAAATTGGGAGAATGTTTCTCCCCTACACACTGTTCCCCTATCAGTTAACATGGGAAAACCGGTTTTGCTATGCAGAGAAGACTGCAGGTTAAAATGTGACTTTTTACGTGCAGAACCGTCAGTGGGTTAAGAAGCCTCGTCACTGACTTAAAATGCCTCAGAAATTAGACATCGGTCATAGCAAGCCTTAGAACCAATCAATTCAGAGGGATGAAGATTCTCCTGGACAATACCAGGACATATGTTCCCTGCAGAAACTACCTGGATGTCATGCTAACCCTGAAACATATTTTGGAATGCCCAGCACTACACCACACTTTCTGAAATTCTGAATGGTGCCACTTGAGGACAACCTAATATCTGTTCTCTAAAGTCAAAAGGCACAGAAGCTGGCGGCACCAACCGTGCAGACTTTCCATGTTCTTTGAAAATCCATGGCGACGAAAACAACAAATCCACTGTTCAATTGTTAAAAGCACTGCATATAGGGTAAAGTTGCACACATGGTTTGCTATGCTACCTTCAAGTTTGGAATATCCCCACAGCTTAAACTGGCAGTGATTCAAGTCGAGGGATCAGGGTGAACAAACTATAATAAAAACTGCTCTCCAGGCAGTTTTAGGACAACAACCACTGCTACAACAAACCCTAGGATTAGCGTTTGAAACTAAATATATTTTTACTAAATATAACACCCATCATGATACTATTCAGTTTACATGAAATTTAGGTAAATAGTTTTTAATACAGACTGCTCACAAATGCAAACTTTGAAAGTATGGACCCCTTGCACTTTAATACTCACTCTGCTGGTGCTTTGGAATCCTCATCTTGATTATCTTGACTCTCACAGGATTCATTTAGCTTTTCATTCGCTTCATTTTCAGTGTCAGATTCATCTTCAATGCTTTCTTGTTCGCCCACATGCTCTTCGCCATTGCGACTAGCATCAGTTGCTATTTAGAGAAATAATTCAAATGACTATAAACTTTTTAATTAATTAAAAAAAAATTAAAAACAATTTATTTGTTTTATAATAAATTGACAACATGAAGAGATAGATGTACTTAAAAATGTAATAAAATGTTGTACATCTTCGTTGGTTTTAAACACAACACACAATTCAAAAAATTTTGGAATGTGTAATAAAAACTTGGAATGAAAAGAGTGGCATACAACAAAATTTACCACAAATTTCAGAGTCAGAGACAAAATACTAATACAGTAAAACTTTGAAAATCACGATTGTGCAAGGATACGAATTTAGATAAATTCAAAAGATTTTAGATAAACTTGAACCAACAGAGATGTCACAGTTACGGGTCCAAAATTATATTTTTAAAAAATGCATAATTCGTAAATCTGTGTCCGATATCTGAACGAAATATAACACACAAATTTTGAGATGAGTTTTTTAAGAGCTCAGTTTCTATTGATTAAATTGCAAATTCTTCTTGTCTTGTCATGTGTTTCTTGACAGGTGCTTTTATTTTGTAAAATCTTGATATTATTAATTAAACATTATTATCAAAACTCATAAATTTTGAATCAGGCAATTAAGTTATCCCTTTTTGCCTAAAAATTTTTTATGACAAAGGCGAAGCAGAAGGCAAATAAGTTTTAGCTTATTGTGGAAATGTTTTTTTTTTTTTTACCTTTTATACCGTAAAACCTCCAAAACCTAGACCCTTTCTTAAATTTGTGATGCTAAAAAAATGAGTTAAATTAATTTTATAGTAGAGGCAAAAATAAGTGCAAATCCATAACAAGAAGTACTGTATAAAAAATAAAAAGCTTTAAAAGATAAACACTTTTATTCATTTCTGGTATCAATGCAGGAATATTAAAAACGAACATGGTTTCGTTTTAAAGCACTATGCTTTCAATCAACTAACGAAAGAAAAACCCAGTTGCACCTTAGGTTGACCACATATATGTTACTGCGAATAACCGAAACCGGTGGTTGTTGACTCCCGCCACTGAATGTTTACAATCACATAGTCGATTCTGTAAAAGTCGGAAATATATACTAGATCTAGTTAAGTGCCACTATGCATTTAACCGGTAATCTGAATACTAATGTTTATCCTAATCTATCCTCAGCAGGTATTAAAATATCGAATAAATGTAATAATATCAACGGATAAATTAATATGAAATCGGACGTAACAAATATTTCAGGTGTTCTCCAAAACGACTGTGTGATTGTTGAAATTTACCGGTAGAAGTAGACATTTTCTTTATTTCAGTCATGCACAGTAACATATAGTAACACAATAACATCATGCCCCCTTATTTCCTTTCTTGACATATTAAAATTACTATTCACTTGTATCAAATGATGTTAAAAGGTATTGCAAAAACTTGTGACGATTTTAAAACTTGTTATTCGTGTTGCAGACTTTTCTACATTTTATTAAAATACAATTATATAATTCTCTCTATAATCTGTAGTAAAAAGTAGTCTACTCTAGTTATACATTTTAAATCAAAATAGTTAATCAAAATCAAAGAAGAAGTAAATCTATATCATTTTTTTGTCTTTTTACTGCTATTTTAATATTAAATATATGATTTTGATTATGATGACAACCTAACTAAGCAAACAATTTTATTTGCTATCAAGAATTGTAGTTATAACGGACTTTTACTACATTAAAAAAGATAACTCCATTTTAATCACTTTTTTTACATTTTTACAGTGTTTACAAGTTTTAAAATAATATTTTGATTGTTCAATAAAAATATTAAAAAATCAAACGTACATAAAATTATGAAAGTTGCAAATTACAAAAAATATATCACAACAATGAAGCAATGACAAAACTTTAAAAAAAAAAAAAGAAAACTTGAAACTTACCCCATTCTTTTGGAGCTTCTCCTGCACAATCCATAGGTACTCTATCCATACATTTTTTGTGAACATTGAATTTGCAGTCTAAAACGACATTAAATACAAAGAAAAATAATTAAATGTATGAAAAGTCAGTCAAAAACATACCTTTTATTTTGATGACAAAAAATATCTTTAAAATAATTTTTTTTTTAAAATACATATCTCATTAAGAAAAAATATTTGTTTTCTCTTTTCAAAAAGTGAAAAAATAAATAATAATAATAATTAACTTGCTATTTACCGAAAAAAATATTGTAAATAAATGGGAAAACATTACAAAATTGTTGGTACACAATTTTATGAAAAGGACACTTTTCTATGTTTATAAAGGATAGATTTGATAAGGTGTAGACAAATTTATCAGAAACTCATCTTACACTTATCAAAAATAATAATAATAATATTTATAAATCAACAAAGAATTAATAAAAGCAGTATTTTTTACTTTTGTCCTTAATTGAATTGTGGCATAATTATATACGAATCAGGCAATAAATTTGATTTTGCATTAAAAAAAATAACACCTCCAAATTTCGATCTTATTTGTTTCATAAGTCAACACACAGTTTGCTGCTGATTTACTTTCTTAAAAATACAGAATTCTTGAAAATTGTGTTTTCAGAGGTGAAGCAAATGGATACCAATTTATCAATTATATTGAAATAACAAACACAGTTTAATACATACAAATTAATATGAAACTTTGTTATTCTTTCACAGCAATCCAATTAAACAAATATAAGTCACCTTTGCATTGCAGTCCTTGGCGTATCAATCCTTTTAATAGCTTTTTACAATGTTGGCAGACAGTGGGTCTAGTATATGAGTGAACTACAAAAGTGTGAGGGACCCTGATGCGGCCAGCAAGCTCTCGTTCCACCCAGGCAGGGCGTCCCATATTGAGAGAGGGTGATCTTGCACGGCTTGGAGACGTTCCTCCCAACTAAAAATAACAATCATACTTACAAAACAAGGACATGTTAGACAATAGAAATTGAAAAAGCGTGAGCTAGCATCCTAGTAATACAATACATCAAAAAATTTTAAAATAAAGATGGGCAACATGCAGAATTTGAATAGTCTTTGTTTTCAAGGCAACAGAGGTCTAGTGCTATTTGTTGTCTAAAACTATGGTTTTCAGAATTTCACTACTCTTTCATTGAATGTATCTCCCTAATCAATTCCTGAGTTCAGCAAACTGCTTTTCAATTCAATGGTTATTTCTATAATCAAATTAAGAGTTTAACTGTGGGTAAACCCCCTTTGTGACATTCATGCATTATTTCGAAGAAAAAGTTCTAAAATTGTTCAAATTCTCATGTGTTAATCATTAACTTCAGGATAAATGGTTTAATAATAGTGCTTTTCCCTCAACTACATCAAACTAATAGTAATTATTGATTACTTCAACAAAACAATAAAATTCCAATACAGTATTGTTATTAAAGCAAGAAATAAATAAATTTACTTTTTGTATTGGCTCAGAATCCGGAAAAATCCAAATTTTCTCTGAACGCTTTTCTGAAGAAGATTGAGTTTACTTATATTAGATTGATTTACATTTCAGGTTTATTCAAGCGTTAAAACTGTATTTTAATATTCCCTAAAATGGAAAATGCTCAAAATTGCGTTGCATGCCTCAGTTTTTAAGCCCTGGGCAAAGGCCATCAAGTAGGCCGCCAGAGGCAGGATTCTGGACCATGAACAATTGAAGCTAAAACCATGTCAAAAATCCAATTACAGTTCTATTTAGATTTCTAATTTTTTAATTTTCCAGCAGTTGTGACGGCTAAGTGAAAATAAAAGCAGAAGCTGGTAATTAACTTTGGTCACTCAAATTTGACACTCAAAACATTAGATTTAGATCACCATAAAACAATCATGTTTTCTCTTAGATTAGAAATCAATGGTCGGTGAAATTCGGAGAGATATAAAGGGGAAAATAAAACTTGCCACATAGAAAACTATTAAAACTTTTCCCCCGCAAGGGAAAAACGAACAAGAACTGTTTTCTTTTGCTTAGATTGATAAGAGAGTACACTTTAAGACAAGGAATTTTCCAGCTTTTGTAATTAAAAAAAATTCCTTGAGAACTCCAGACTTTTTTTGTTCTCCGTGAACCATGGGAGCCCTGTCTAAGATTGAAAAATAACTGTCTTACAGTAACTTTCATTATATTGCAGTATAAGATGTATAACTAGTTTGACTTTCCCCTGACCAATCAAACACATTGAGGAGCTGTATACTGTGTAACATAATTTACAAACATTTTGCAGTAAAGTAAAATACACCTGAAATTTTAAAATTAAACATTTAGGATTCTTACAAATGTATCGTCTGCAAAACTTGCAGCACTGCTTGTAGTGTGTCCCAATGATTCTGTTGGACTACGAGGATACAGGGATGTAGCAGACCGACGTCTACGAGTGTGAGTACAATTATTTGGAATCTTATAAGCACAACGTTTATGAAAGTTTAATCCACAACCTAGTCAAAACACAAAAAGATAAATTTAATTTGTTTGATAGAAATAATTGATAAAAAATGCACCATTCAGCTTAATTCTTTAAAAAAGAAATTCATTACTAATAGATTAAATTATTCAGTAAATATTTTTTTTTAATTTTAAAAAAGTAATGTTGGCAAACTGTAGAATATAAACAATATTAACAATTATGAAAAAGATAAAGATACATTTTTTTCCATACGTAATCTTAAACTTTTTGAAACACCGTAATAATTTTTTCTTTCTTGTGCAATTCCAATTGCATCTCAGTTGCATCCCAATTCAATGAATTCAGTAGGATGAAGATTTTATATTTGTTAATTCCAGTTTATTTTTAACAGTGGGTGCATAAGTAAAATGTTTTTGCACTTTCCGAACTAAACAATAACACATAATTAGAAATTGTACACTATTTTAATCAGAAGTCAAAAATGCAAAGTACAATAATGCACTAATTAATTTCAAAGTTTAAATCAACAAGTAACAATAATTTACAATTAGAATGACAAAAAACCAGAATAATTAATAATTTCCTACTTGAAAAATTTTATTTCAAATTCAAGGAGCAAAGAAAATATTTATAACCAGCTGCAGAGGGAAGGGTTCAGAGAGAACAATGTAAAACATCACACAATATATTAATTTAATAATTAAATTTAAAATTGATTTCTGCATCAGAATCATTTAGATATAGTAACATCATACAATGTAATAGTTCAAATAATAAATTTTTTATTTATTTACGTATCAGAACCAATAAATATACTAACATCAGGCAATGTAATAGTTTACATTTATTTTTGATTTCTGCATCAGAATAATTCAGATATAGTAACATCAGACATGTATAAGTTTAAATAGTAAATTTATTTTTGATATCTGCATCAGAATTAGATATACACTAACATCAGACAATATATCAGTTCAAATAATAAATTCACAGTTGATTTTTGCATCAGAATCTTTTAGATATAATAACAATTTCACTAACTTCAATTATACAGATATATAGTCTGTCATCGCATGTCTTTTATGACAGAATTGCTTAAGTCTATCTTTTTTTGTTCAGAAGAAAATGGATACCGTAGTTAAAAATCAATCTACTAGTTTTCTAACTCAAAATGATAAAAAATGTTTTGCTCATTGAAAATTTTTGGTTCAATAGGTGGTTTTGTCTTTATTTTAATATGATGGGGGGGGGGAGATCACTTCTTAGATCACGAAATACAATAATTTAACCATAAACTGATAAGATATTGTTTATCACAAAAAAAAATTATAATTGAAACTTGCTAGAAGAGAAAAAGAAGAAATGAACATTTTTGCCCATGGAAAATGTCTATAGTAATTAGTTTACAACACAAAACAATTTTTTTTATTGAGTCAAGTATTAAATTGAGAAAAAATAATTACGGTGAAAAACACAGAAGTTTGCCATTCCTACACAAAAATCAAAGATATTTTCCATATCGTAATCTTTTTTGAAAGAAAAAAAAAAGAAATAACAAGAAAAAAATACCATTCTTTCCTTCAAAAAATAACATTTTTCCCTAAGAATACCATTTTTTTTCCTACTACAGTTCAGTTTTTTAGTATTTACGAACTATAAAAAAATTCTAATGCACAATCAGCAACATCTAATAATTCCATCAGTGAAAATATGCTTTTGAATACTCTATTTTATTAAATGATGATTGTAGTTGTTGCTGTAGTTCATTTACGTCGTACTTGAGCTGCACAATGGGCTATTGGAGACGGTCTGGGAAACATCCCTGAGGAATGTCCGAAGACATGCCATCTCAATTTTGATCTTCTGCAGAGGGGATGGCACCCCCGCTTCGGTAGCCCGATGATCTTCACGCGAAGTCGAAAACTTTACAGTAGAACAGTTTAACAAGGACCAATACCGCACACCCTCGGTCCCTATGCAGACTGATCCAAGTGGTCACCCACCCGCATACTGACCGCAGCCAGCGATGCTTGACTTCGATGATCTGCTGGGATTACCACTGTCTTAACGATCAGTCCACTGCGGGACATTAAATGATGGACTTAAAATATTTTGTAAAAGGAGATTTCTGATGACAAAAGGTGAAAGAAAGTGATAAATATACATACCTTCACATTTGAGACCTTGCCTAACAAGACCAAATAGCATTTCACCACAGAAATCACAAAATGTTGGAGTCTTGTACGAATGCACTGTGACATAATGAGGCATTATTTGAATATCGTCACTAGGATCTTTTCCTGAATTAAAAACAATAATTATGCTATAAACACATTGATAGTTTAAAACAAGCAATAAAGGGTCAGCATAAAGGATCAGATATGTATACATAGATAGAGAAATAGATAGAGAAATAGATAGATATACATATATATATATATATATATATATATATATATATATATATATATATATATATATATATATATATATATATATATATATATATATATATATATATATATATATATAAGTTCAAAATGAAGAATAAAACAAAGAAAAATAATAGACATATGAAAAAAAGGGGGTGGGAAATAATAAGTAAAAAAATAACAAACAACATTTTATTTAAAAAAAAAAAAAATGAATTGTTAATAAAACAACCGGAAAAAAAGCCGAAAAAAAAAGATATAATCTTTTCTTCAGCCCACACGATTATATCCGCAAAACAGAGTGCTTTCTGATATTGTATCAATAAAGCCAAAGCAAAATTTATTAATACAATAGTGTGAGGAGCACTCAAAAAAAAAAAAAATTTTTTTATAAAATAACTGCATAAAAAAAAGATCATAAAAAGTAAAAATAACATGTAAAAACAGATCATAAAATAAAAAGAAAAAACATTAAAAAGGGGGGACTATAAAGCGAGTAGCAAAATCATAACAACTTACATGGACTGTTATTTTTCAAGAATGATTTAAAAATGTTTTCGCAGAGAGATTGCCAGATTACAAAATATGAAAACAAAAGATGAAAACAAAAGCGCAAATTGAGTGTAACAAGAGGGTTTTAAAGTGTCGTTCTTACTGCACTGCTGAAGTGATTTGTTATTCTGGGTTTTGATTTGTTAGTTACCAAGGATGGGCCCGAAATGGATGTGCGCAAGGTAATATTATACTGGATAATTTTAAAAATTGATCATAAATAGTTTTAGAAGATAGATGTTTATTTAAGAAAAAATATAAAATAGAAAAGAGAAACATAAATTGCCTGCTTTGCAAATAATTTTAGCCGCGGATTTGCACAATATGGATTAGCACATAGAAAAATTATTTAAATTATCAAAGAAAAAATTTTAATAGATAATTTTAATACGGATTTGCCCGAAATGGATTTGCACATGGAAAAATTAACAAAGAAAAAATTTTTTAGCAGATAATTTTAACCACGGATTTGCCCGAAATGGATTTGCACATGGAAAATTATATAAATTAATAAAGAAATTTTATCCACGGATTTGCCCGAAATGGATTTGCACATGGAAAAAATGTATAGATTTACCAAAGGAATTTTCAGTAAATAATTCTAACCACGGATTTGCCCGAAATGGATTTGCACATGGAAAGATTAACAAAGAAAAAAAAAATTTTTTAGTACATAATTTTAGCCACGGATTTGCCCGAAATGGATTTGCACATGGAAAATTGTATAAATTAATAAAGAAATTTTATCCACGGATTTGCCCGAAATGGATTTGCACATGGAAAAACTGTATAGATTAACAAAGGAAATTATTAATATATATATATATATATATATATATATATATATATATATATATATATATATATATATATATATATATATATATATATTTATATATATATATATATAAATTAAATGAACATTTACTAGTATGAAAAGCACTGACAACACAGTATCATCATGAGGCAGACATTACCGTGCCATCAGTGCAGGAGCAGTTTATGTCGTTGGTGGTAAAATACCACAAACAATCAGTCAGATGAGAGTCAATTGTTTTAAGTTTAGGAAGAGAAAAAGGTTTCAAAAAATGAATACACAAAACCAAACTAATCAATTTGAATCATAGACAAGCACTCAATTGTGTGTTCTTTCAGTGCTAGGATGCTCTACCATAGCATAAAGCTAAGCATTACTTCACCTCAAAAGGCGATCCTCCACTATGTGAAGTATCTGTCTACAAATCCAATTGAGATGCCATTGTTCAAGAGATGCTTAAATAGAATATATAAAAATGATAAGAGCAGATTTTTTCTTTTTCATTATGATGTGAAGAATTAGCAGCATAGATAATCAGACAAGAATAATACTAAAAAAAGAACCTTAAAAAATTCCAAAAGTAAATAAATCAGATGTAATTTTTTTTTCCAAAAAATCTATAACATGAGGTAGAAAATATACAAACCTTTTAAATTATTAGTACTAAACCTGTTAAATGCAAACAAAACTAGTTTAGGGCTTATAGTGGTCAGCTGAATCAGTTCCACTAAAAACTGACTAGGACCACCAGGAAATAATTATCTGTGGTCACCTGGACCAGTTATCCATTACCCTCAATCTGGTGTAAAGGTAAGGTATGGGGTGGATTTGGATTAGTTTGTGCTTTTGTCACAAATCAGAAAACTTTATCATATAATAGTGAACAATGTATATCCTCAATAATCCTTCATTTAATTACACTTTAATACAGTTACAGCTGTATAGGTAACCTGTACGGTCAATTCTGTGCCTTTAAAATGTTCAAGTTTAACAATCGTCAGCCGCGCATAAGGTACGGTCAGTTATGAGTTTTTACTCGGCAAAAAACCTGTCTGCTGCATACATTCACTGGCAGATTTGTGAAGTTTATGAAGCTTCCTACTAGCATGTTGACAGGAAATTTTGCTACTCCTATTTTGACTCTCTCCACAGCTCGGTCCCAAGCTTTATTGGACTCTTTTTGGCTGTGAAGTTTTGGACCACCCCTAACAGTCCACACCTTGAGATAAGTGATTTTCATCTTTCTCGATGTTCCAAACATTATTTTGGCGGCAACAAGTACAGCGATGACGAAAATTTTAAAGCGGCCGTGACCTTTTGGGTATCGGAGCAAGTTACTATGATGAGGGTATTCTAAATCTAGTTGTAAGGCATGATAAGTGTTTAAGCAAACTTGGCAACTACTTTGAAAGAAAGAGAAACAAATAAACTCAGCCATGTCTGAACAACTTTTAAAATGTTACACAACCCACTTACTTATGAAGTTAACAAAGAATTGAAAAATACCTGATACAACAATTTCAACTAATGTTCCTTCAGTAACTTCTGAAGCAGCATTGATTGGCAATAATATGTTTGTAGAGCCATAGTCATGACGAAACAATAGAAGTCGTTCATTTAATCTCTTCAAACTGTGTTCAGGAAACTGAAAAATAAAGGAGGCAGTTATCATACATACCTGAACATTTTACCTGAATCCAATAGTTCATGGAAGGTACTACAAAAAAGCATATAATAAACTGCACATAGATAATTTCAGGGACTATTCATAGTCAATAAAGGGAAATAAATGAATTAAAAAAAACTTTAACATATATTAGAGCACAATTTTTTCAGAAAATATAAGTTTGAAGTTCAATCATTTTTTTAAGTCACTATATATAAAAATAAAAAAAATTATCTTGAATAAAACTAGAATTGAAAAAATTATGACTTTATTTGTTATTAGTAATGCATTCACAAATAAATGCATCAAATATTATTCTAAATAAATAATTAAAGGTTTGTAATTTTAAAAGGGAGTATTAGGGAAAAAAAATCAAAAGAGCACTTTCAAACTTTTCTTATACCTTTTTCCAAAACTATCAGAAAGACCAACTCACACACTAGATTATTTTAAATCATGACTATTAGAACAAAAAATAAATGAAGTACAGATGTGTTATATGTTTTTATAGAAACTCTATTAATTTCTAGAAAGTGGATAGAATCTTTCCTTCAGGTATGATTTTTTTTACATGAACTTCACCAATTTCATACACAAATACCTTTTAAAAGGTGAAAAATAAAGGGATCACTTTAATAGATTCATTTTTAGAACTTGTATGGATTTTTCCTTCAAAACTTTAAAGCAATAAAGTTATGAAATTTAAGGTTTTCAATAAGGAATTTAAAAACTACACGCGTGGCAGTTCTTAGATGTTTTCGTAATTTAATTTTAATACCGTTTTAGCTGTCACAACTGATTTGGATGATAAAAAAATCCAACATTAAATGAACAAAAACAAATATATTTATTAGAAATCTAAAAAAGGGCAAGTGGCGTATGTTATTTAACTACTTTTCAAAGACTTCTGATTGTAGAATTGTTAGACATAATTTAATCAGAAACAATTAAAAGAGAATCTCAAATATTGCATGTTATATATCTCAAACTGTGATTAGGTTACTGCATTGTATGTAACACGTATCAAAAGATACTGCCAAATAGGGTAAATACCCACTATCAGTTTATTTGTGAAAATTAAATAAAAAGAATTAAAGAAACAAATAAAATATTAAAAAAATTAAATAAAGCATATTCAGAATCTTCCGTCTTCATCTCTTCAACAGTTGAGTTAGATTGATAGAAAAGAGGCCTCTTAAAGCTTCCAACCATGGGTGTCATTAGCGCAGAGCATATGCTACCCCCCCCCCCTCACAATAATTCAAAATTTTAAAAGTCCCCCTCAATATTTCAGAAAATTATATAACATTTTTGCAAGTCATGATTAATTTAATTTCTTAAAGTTGAAAACAAGAAAGAAATAAAAATAATTAATCTTTTTGAAGGTATTTAGCATATTTAAGAATTTGTTTTCTTATGCATGAAGTTTATAAAACTATTGCGACTGTGTAATTTAATTTCGCCCCCCTCAAAAATTGGGTCCCCGCGCTGCCCAATTTCTTTCAACATATAAGACTTTTAAATAAAAAGCAAAAACATTTTCGCTTATTCAAAAAACAGTAGTACCTTTTTGTCGTGAATATCTTTGGCTCATTTAAATAAGAAGCAGCATTTTATTAGCACTTGATCAATGAATACACTACCAACAAAAACTATTTTGCTAAAATAGAACAATATTTAGACTTAATATTTCAGAGCAGAATTGAATAGTAAAAAATTACCCTTCTGTCAATAAAATTCACAGCTAAATCTTTGAGGCTTTTTAAATTCAAATCACCCACATCAACAGTAAGAGAATCTTTAACTAATCCAGCTTGCATAGTAAAAGTGACTTCATCAGGAAGATTAAGAGTGGGTGGCTCCACCATTTTTGAGCCTAAAAACATACAGCCATTATGTTGATGATAAATATATTAGAAGATTAGGAACACTACACATAATCAGGAATGGCAAGTTTCTTCCACACTGTTTTCCACTGTGGAATAAAGAAACTCTGGAGGAACACGTTTCTTCCAACCCAAGTGGAAGAAATGAAAGAATTATAAAATAACAAAATACTCTTCTCAAAAGCTTATAATTGCATAGATATATGATAAATAGCTTAGATATTAATACTAATGCTTAAATAATAGTATTAATATCTAAGCTGCATAACCTATCGTTTTTAATTACATAAAAACAAAAAAACAGCAATAGTAAAAAAAATATTATAATTATACAGTGTTGCATAGAAATACTCAAACTAACCCATAAATATCAACTAATATGATAAATGAGTTTTAAAATTCTGTATAAAAATATAAATAACATAAAAAAGTTAATTTTTTAAAAAGTATAAGTAAAAAACACAGCTTTTTACTTTTTATATTAAATTTATTTTATTAAAATTTAAGCTATTTTTATAACTTTTATTTCTAAACAAATGTATTAGTTGTTTTAAAGTTTCTTCCACTTCATCCAGAATCTTTTCCTTTTTTTTGCATTTTCTTCCAGTGTCCTGTAAGAAATAGGTTTCTTCAGGACGAAATGGCCAATCTAGCACACAATGAAAATAATATGTACAAAAATTACAAGGTTTTATCTTATCACAGTCTACCCAATTCTGAGTTAACATGTATCAACATCCATCTACCTAACCTCGTCATTTTGAACCAAATCCAGAAGACAAGGGAACTTCAATATCAAGCATTGGGACAAACTAGCTTTGTGGAGGATATTTTAAGGAAACTAACTCACATTTGTGTTACTTGGATAGGAAAACCACAAAAATCTTCAAAAGTTAACCCTACAACAAGGAGATTCTAACCCATGCTCCGCCTGTTACTGATAATATTCTATGTCAACACTACCACCAGGGTGAGTCAAGAGCAGAATTCCTAACCAATAGCCATCACTGGGACTTTAACTTGGGCCACATTATTGGAAGACGAGTGCTCCATACCCTAAGCCTCCACAGCTGATTACTATTTTTTAGCTAACAGGAAACAGATACTTTTTTTTTCTTGTAAAAAATCTACAAAAAATGTCTGACTTTCTGAGACCACAATGAACAATTGATAATATTTTTTATTTCTTTAGCCAGACAACAATAACATTTTTTTTTCAAAATTTAAAGGCAGAGAATATATACAATATTTTCAAATTAAAATCATTTGAAGTTTTGAGCACTTTGTCGTATTTAATAAAAATTAATTTCCAGCTGCCTTTTAACTTTCTCAATGGAAAATTCTTTTTATTTTATTGTTAAAAATTTAATTTTTAAAGGAATCCTCGGACTACATCAGTTTTGAAAATGTTTGGTTACAGAAAATTTTCTAATAAAAAATAGAGATGTGGAAAAGCAATATATATATATATATATATATACACAGGTTATAAGTTAAGACCTTATAATATCAGCCGTTTCTTTTTTCTTTCTTTTAAAAGAATAATTAAATAATGCTACTTATATATAAATTTTCTTTCATTTTTTTGGTTGATTTTCATCTCAATCATTTTTTGGATGAAAGTAAAAGCATAAAGTGTTCAAGAATATATATTTGTTTTGCTAGTAACTTTTTACTGGTTACTAAACTTTTTTCTTTTAAAATATTTAAGGAGGTAAGAATAATCGCATACTTAAAACTAAAGAACAATCTGTAAATATTAAAAAGATCAATTAAAAAATCCTTAGAACAAACAAAGCAAAAAAAAATTAGAGAATGCAAAACATTTTCAAGGTGCTATTCTTTTACTTAAAATCATAGCTCCCATCTGAATGTAGGTAAGTATTCCATGGAGAAAAGAAAACACATTCAGAATACTCAATATACATACATGAACAAAAATTAGCTGACTAACCTCATGTTTCTAAACTATTTTATACTGAGCAGTAACCATCTGTTAACCTGACATTTTTTTACAAAAATAAAATTTCTAGCATCAATTAAAAGCATTCAGAATTAATATTTAAAATACGAAACAAAATAATTTTGAAGGAAAAAAAAAATCAAAATATCACTCAAATACTTATCAAACATTCTCACCATGATCACTAAATGAAATTTATCCTCGATTTCCTATTGAAAAAAATGGGGGAAACTAAAACAACAACCTCAGAGAAAAGTAAACAAATCCCATCAGGAAGGAAGGAAGAGTCTCAATAAAAGACAGGTCGAAGAGAAAGTCCAAAAAATGCATGACCTACAGAAATATGTGTCATGGTCCAAAGCATCTGAAAAAGAATTACTCAAGCTGATGCACTGGAGTAAGAAATAATTTATTTCTGAAGCTTAGTGCCATGCAATATCAAGCACAATCAACTGATCCATGCTTGACTGAACCCAAAACTTGTTCTAGGTCTCGCATTTTATTGCAATCAAAAAAAAAATATTTAGCACCAAGCTATCAACGATTTGTTTTTCTTTTAATATTTCTCATACACAAATCAAATTTATTACAACACTCAACTGATTTTATTAAATTCAACTCAAAGGTTTTTGAATAAAACATAATGGGCATTAAAAAAAAACAGACTTTTGTGTGTCAATACAAAAAAAAAAAAATATCTTAAAGTTAGAAATTTGATAAAGTCAAACTGATAATAAAGCTATTAAAACTTTTATAAAATTAATTCACACATTTTAAATAAGCCTTAATGTTAGGAGTTTTTTTTTTCAGTCTAAATACATTAGTTACATAACATTGAAGTTTTCATTTTGTAGGTATTTAGCAATATAAAAATAAATTAGTATGCATTAAATTTGAGGGAATTAAAACCAATTTTAAGGTTAAATATAACTTTAAAAAAAAAAACACAATTGCTACATAACTTATCATATTTGTTTAACATTGACATTTTTAAATAATTTTTAAAAATTAAACAGAAACAAGTATTTAAAGAGAGACAAGTAAATTTAAAACCATAAAATTTATCACAAAATTCATCTGATCTAATCAAACTTTTTTAATAACAATCTTTTATGTCAAAAGAATTTGTATGTAAATAAATAAGTATAAAAAATCCTTTTATTACAAAACTGAATTATATTTTATAAAATCAAATTTTAAGAATTTCTAAAAGTGAATAACAATGAATGGACAACAATTATTTCAATGAGAAACAGACATTTGCACTTGAAAGGTCAGAAATTCTCTACAAAATAACAGAAAAAATAATATTGAGTTTCAATTTTTTTTTCTAATTTAGAATTCAGAATATTTAATAAAATAATTTTAATAATTTTGAGGCAATACATAAAAACTCAGTATTCTATTATTGAACATTTATCATGTTTTTTATTGATTAGATTTGTATCTGTGTTGTAGATAAATTATGAGGCAATATTTTGTTGGGTTTTTTAAATACATCAAAAATAATGCAAATCTGGAGATCAATTTTTTAAAGTAATTAAATTTAATTATAAATGACATTCTGAGCGGCAAACAGTGACATGTAGCTCAGAACTCGATAATGTAGTAAAATTTGTTACTAACGAGAGCACGTGGACCATGACAATTTTCATGTTTCATGTCATGAATGATAGAACAAAAGTAACAGGGCCAAGATAACCTGGTTGGCAGGGTGTTGGTCCCAAGTCTGAGAGGTTGTCAGTTCAATCCCTGCCGACCAAACACTCCCCGTGTAGCAAATGGTGACTGGTGCATGTTAAACCTCTCAGGTCATAAAGTCCTCCATGTTCATGTAACAAATCAATACTTTGACGGGTACTGAATTGGAGATTGATCGTTCTCTTATTCAAGTCAAAATTAGGATCCATGGATAAATAAATGGATGTATGAATGAGTCCCCCCCCCCCATAAGAGGTCTGTGACGTGTGTAGCTGAAGTCATATTCTTGACCGCAGATGGCACCACTGAAAAAGAAGAATCACCCCCCATTGCCTTGAATTTACTTGGCTTCACCAAGCAGGCTTGCTTGTATTATCTAGTAGCATTAGAAACAACAACAAAAGTAACTATAACTTTCTCTTTAAGTCACTATGGAAAACATAGGTTGTGAGTTAGCATAAAGAAATTTTTGTAATTTAAATACTTTTTTTAATGCATTAAAGACAGATTTTTGATACTGCAATGTTTCAAATTATGTAGAATATACTTTTTATCAAAAATATATATATATATAAATTTATATACATTTTTAAATAATTTTATAAATACATAATATATGCATTAATAATCATTTACATAATATAAATGCATTAATAAGGTATAAGAAATTTTTGTTTTGTAGATAACTATATATTAGCATAGCAGAAATTCTCCAGCAGGGCTACAGATTATTCCACCATCTGCAGATTGATTTTCATCTAAGTGTAATTTTTATTTTTAAAAAGCAAATAAACAAATGTGGGATAATTGCAGAGACTTCTTCATAAAACATCTCAAATACTGTTTATAATAAAAATTAGTTTACTGAATTTAGAGAACACTGCTAAGAACAAAAAAAATAAAGAATTTTTTTTAATTACAGTAATCTTGATACCTCAAAGTTGAAGGGACGCTAAAAAAATTGAGATAGCGAGTTTTAGAGATAATGAGTTCAGAGCTAAATTTAATATAAAAAGTAGAAAAATTTATTCTAAAATAGTACTCTAAAAAGTAAAATCACAAAACAGAAGAATAATTATTAATAATGTATGTAATGATAGTCTACTATAAGTTATACAACAACGATAATTTTTAAAAGTAAGACAAAAATAATTATGCGCTAAATAGAAAAGAATTTGTTTGTGCATTGTGATTTTTCAGACATTGTACAACGTACATTGTGATTTTTCAGAAAAAAGTAATTTTCTATTTCATATAAAATTCCTCATAACTCGGTTTTGAGAAGAAACTCTTCGACATAGGAATTCGAATTAACATTAGGTTGACATGTAATGCAAAGAGGGAAAATATTTTTTGGACATAACAAGGTTTTCGAGATACAGAAGTTCGAGATATCGAGAATACACTATCCTCGATTATTTTTCTTTATTACTTGAATTTCTTTATTAACTGTATAAGGATTTATCTCATTCTTTAACCACGGTATAAAATTCAACTTACATTAAAAAAAAAATAATATTTCATGCAGAATTTTTAAGAACCCTGTTTTTACAAATTTTACTACAAATGTGTTAGCTGAACTTTTACAAAAATAATCTCTTTCTGACTGCTTTGAGGATTTATGTGCTGCTATAATGTTGGGAATATAAATTGTATTAAAATTAATCTTTCAGATTTAGTAGTGGTTGGGGGGGAGGAGTAATTGTTTCTTCCCTATCAACGTCAGAATTTATATTAACAAGCATTTGCTCAGACATTAAAAGATTCACTGAACAGAAATACATAACAGAAACTACTCAATGGTTTGGACAACAATATATTCTCCGCAGTTGTCAGATTAATAGCAAAAATATTCGAGGAACTTCATATTTTTTCTCATTATTTATCCCCAAACAGGTTTGTGTTTCTTAGACTTTTTGAAGGAAATAAAATTTCTATTAAATAAATTTTGAAAAGTGAAAGAAAATTTTTATTTATACATTTGTAAAAAAAATAATACATCGGCTATTGAACATTAAATTAATTCCATATTAAATCTGATCATAATGATATTAGCAGCTATAATATCACAAATATTGCAATAAAGTAATGGTTTCTAAGAAATTTTTTTAGCTACACCAATATAACAAATTACTGAAACTGATAATAAATGTGATAAAAGAACTAATTTATTCGATTTGCATATTTTTGTATGTTTTTAACAAATTCTGCATGTCATGTTTAAAAATTATTTTATACAGGTCTAATAATAAATATATTTTAATAATTAACATAAATTAATTCTAACTTATAATAATAATACATTGAAAACCTATTGGGAGTGAACATTGTCCATTCCAGAGTAAAATGGTCCTCGATGGCGGTTGTCCGTTCTTAGAGGTTACCTCCAATGACTTCAAAACTGTTATTGAAGATACATGATTTTTTGCAAACTATCACAGTTATATTATGTGTCATTTTCTAAGTGTGAAAATGCCACTTTTGTTGGCGCCATGAAAAGACAGATCTAAGAATAAAATTTAGCGCCTACAAAAAGTATTCCAACCAATATAATTATGTGCAAAAACAAATTTACCAATTATGAGTGATAAAACTATTTTAAATAAATAAAAAATTACATTTTCAGTTTAAGTTGGCATTTAATTTTACATATATAAAAAAACTACTTTTAAAAGGTGAGAAGAGGTTTGTTTGCTTGATGAGATGCCTGTTTTTTCTAAAATAACTGACTTTCTAATTAAACTTTCAACTCTAAAAGTAAATCATTGATAACACTGTTTTTAGTGCTCTTAGACTGCAACATGAGGTTGTAATCTCAAAAAGAGCTCTCTAATTTCTTAATTAGAGCTCTCTAATTATTAGTTTTTTTTTTCAAATAAATAATCTGTTAAGAAAAGTCTGAAGAATAACTGGATAATGAAATTTCATTTATATACGTAGACTGATATTCTGACTAACATTGGTAAACTATCAGACAATATCATAAATTATTTTACACCATTAAAGATATGAGGAATTATTATTATAAGCAAATCTATTTGATGGTCACTCAGTTTACTAGATCTCAATGCAGCAGAAAATATTAAATTGTTTAAACTTGATAGAAAAAGTTCTACAACTAAAAACAAGTAACCATTACATAGTCAAATATTAAAAATGCAAAAAAGTAATAAATAGTAAATGTATATACGTTCTCTGTAGTAAGTCTAAATACTATTACTATCGTAACCGAGTTTACACACAAACAATAAAAATCAACGTTCGCAACTAAAATACTTTTGACAGCTGGTAAACAATGTTTAAGATAATAATAATAAATGTATACAATATTAGAGTAGAGATTCGATTTAAACATGAACTCTTTTTCATTGACAAGCAAAAAAATATAAAAAATACTAATTAAAAATGTAGTGCTCTAAACAAGTAGTGAATATTCGACTTCGCATACTAATAATTTTTTAAGAACTTTTGAATGAACTTTCTACGGCATATAGGAAAATTTTGTTATCAAATACATTCTTAAATCAACAGAAATGATGTCAAACTTTTATTTGAGCAACATATTTGCAGCTGAAAAAGAGCAAAATTTTAGAGCAGCATTAGTTTCATTAATCAAATATTAAGTCGCAAACAGATAGATAAACAATATTATATTTTAAAAAAGATAAAATATTGTTTATTTAACCCACCATGCATGGGAAACGCAATCAATAATAAATAATTTCTTTATTGGTGGCTATGCCATTTTGACATTTAATGAAGTTTTCTTTTTAAAAATGTACAAACAAAATTTTACGTCAATTATTTATGGATGAGTTTGATGTGTTGCCAATTGAATGCTCTTTTTTCAAGCGAAAATAAAAATGAAAAACAAAACAAAGCGGCTAACCAAATAGCTCAAAACACTAACTAAATAAACGTTGTTTTTACTGCACTCAAATCACGCTTCTCATACACGCAGTTTCGTTCAAGAGGACCAAAATGCTCCTTTGAGACCTTTGGCCACTAGAGGGACAACAACCAATAGAGAGACGATTTGCTCAATCATACTTAGTTTGACATGGATTCTTTGATAGCATTAATTTCTTATAGTCTGATATAACAAAGTTAATCAACTTTATTTCAAAAATTTTATTTTACCATTAGTAATATAGCATAAGTAATATAATAATTCAGCATAGCCTTTATTGTTTTCAGCTTAAATAAACATTTGTAACTATCTAATTATATAAGGTCAGGGGTAAAAAATAAACTTGTTCAGTATCACTCCACAAGATTCAAATTATAATTTATTTTAATTAAAGTATTTTTTCTTCTTGAATTTAATATTTATATTACTTTGAATTTAAACACAATATTTTTTCTATCTTAAAAAAACAGATCAAGTGATGAAATTAAAAGATTTTTTTTCTAATTTTTCTACTAAGCATTAGCGATTGACAAAACTAAAACTAAGCATAAACTTTTTTATCGAGAGATAAAGTACCTAATAATGCTTCAACAGAATTTTCTGCATGTTTAAACGATCAAAATAGCGAAATAAATTCTCGTTAGAAAAACGTAAAAAATAAATTTAATCGATTTTCATCACGAATTTTTAATAAAATGATGAGATTTTCTTTTATTCTAATTTTTCAGAAGAAAGCTAATTTTTTCCAATGCCAATGAAGTATGTTGTTATAAGCAGATGAATTTCAATAACATTCTTCATGTTACCTTTTTTTATTTTTACTAGATGCCAAACAAATTTTTTGTTTCAATGTTTTCGTTGTAACTATCATCCAGATTATTGCTTTTAAAAATATCTTTATAAATAATAAATATGAATTTTAAATTGTTGAAAGTATTGCTTATAAATAGTAATTTTACCTTTACTTTTTTACTGAAGTACTGAATAATTAAAGTAGTTTAAATACTGAGAAATGCCTAATAACAATAATTATGAATAAATAAATCATAAGCTAAAACAAAATAATTTATATGTTTTAAGAACATTAGATTAGAGTCAGAGAGTAGTAATATTTGGCTGAAGTAAAAAAGTAAGAAATAGAGAGAACTCCAGCAATATTCGAGCTTCAAGTCGCTTAAACAGTCAACTATGGATGGTTGATTGAATGTAAACAATACCAAGCTTCCTAAAACCGGAATAAATTAAGAAAACTTCAAGTGTATTCCTCCGCTTATGTCATGCTTACGGGGTGATGTGTGAACAGGCTTGATATTCTAGAAAGTTTCATTATTGTAATTTGAAATTAAATTTACGCGTAATTTTACCATTCATGAAAGTTATCTGTAATTTACTATAAATAAAATGTAAAGTTTGCCATGTTGTGAAAGTTATCCTTTTGTTGGCTATATTTGTGTAAAATATCAACATTTGATATTTTTTGGGTTGCATTATTGTTGAGAAGCCTTCCGAATTCATATTGTTGTTTGTTTCATTGAAATTTAAATGGAAACAATGCGTTTTGTTGTAAACACTATTAGTATAATAATATTGGATGGCGAGATTTTTCAAGCTCAGGTGTAAAAATCAATCGAAAGTAGCGTCTTACGACGGAAAGTCTTAAGGCGAATTTTAACCCTTAGCGCCATCTGTGCTTATCTTTACTTACTCAACCATCGATACCCAATTTTAAACTCCTAGTAAAAATTTTTAAGTATTTCTTTATCAGTTAGAGAAAAGAGGGGAACAGAACAAATATATTTTCTTGCATTAGGAGACTTCGTTCCCTGTTCCCTCCTCTCACTAATCATCATTGTTTGATTCATCATTATTTGCTTTTTTCCATACATTTAAAAAAAGAGATCATTTTGTTTATAAAACATATAAGTATTATAATTTTATGAACGCAAAACTTTATTAATAAGGCCCGGATTTTGATGACATTTGCATTTTTTGCATTTTCGGACATTTTTTGTCCTTTAGAGCATTTTTTTGGATTTATAGGGCATTTTTTAAAAATTTTAGGGCGTATTTTGCATTTTAAAGCATTTTTTAAGGTTTTTGATAATTTTTTCCAATTTTTTTATTATTTTTTGGGGTATTTTTATTACATGAAATGCAAAATTTGTCTCATAATTTTACATTTCATATTGTAACTCTCAAAAAATGTTTCAAAACATTTGCTCCTAGTCAGCTTTGCCCCCTAAACCAGTAATCACACGATGGGGTACCTGGTTGGATGCATGCGTATACTACAGTGAAAATTTTAAGATAGTGAAGTCTATCGTCAGTAGTTTTGATTCAGAAGATGCTGCATCAATTAAGATAGCGCTAAACGTGTTCGCTTCTGATAAAATCGAAGGAAATTTAGCATTTATCAAGTCTAACTTTGCTATTGTGTCCTCGACAATTACAAGTTTGGAGAAACAAGAACTGGAACTTAGCGATGCAATAAATTATATTGATGTAGTGAGTCGAGTGTTGCAAAAAGCAAGGGGAAAAATAGGACAAAGTGTAGCAGCTAGATTGAACAAAGTTTTGGAGAAGAACACTGGCTTCCAAACAATGAAGAAAATCTCTAGGATACTAACAGGTGAAGCAACAACTTTTCAAATTGGAGAAGAATTGTCCGTAAGTGAGACCGTCTTTTTCAAGTACGCACCATTAACATCAGAAGAAGCTTCTCCAGGTATAAAAATTTACTTTCAGGCAAGAGACGCTCGTTTACATTTCAAAATATCGAAAAACATTTAATAATCCAATGTAATTCTGATATTTAGTAATATTATTAGATGTAAGCTGTTATATTCATTAAAGTTTCGATACAAAATGAAAATGTTTTGGTGTCAATATATTTTCCTTTTTTTGTTGTTGTTATTTTAGGATATAAAACATATTTTTCAAACTTTAATGAACGTAGAACAAGTATTGCATTACTTTATAGTTTTTGAAATGACTCATAATTTTAAAGAGTAAAACATTGTTTTAGTTCGATATTTTTACTTTATTTAAGTCATGTCATAAGGCATTTTTAGCGCAATTTTCGGATTTTTAGAGCATTTTTAAGGGCATTTTTTGCATTTTTTAAGGACATTAGTTGAGATTTTTTAGGTCATCAAAATCCGGGCTCTATTTATTAATATGCTAAAAGTAACAAAATGGAAAGAGGCCTGGATTTCAAATATAATTCTCAACTGCACTTGGAAAAAAATTTGAATTCAGGAATGCATAATGGATGGCACAATACGAAGTAATAAATGAGAAGTAATTAACAGTATATAACTAATATCGTATAATAGTTCAAATTAGAAAAAGTTTCAAGCTTTCTTCATAAAATATGAAAAATAATAATAGTTAAATTATGATAAATTAATTATGATATATAATCAAAATCTAAAGAACAAAAATGGAGGGAAAAAACCCTTTGAAGTTGAATAACTTTCGTACAAATTGGAATTTCACAAAAATCCCCCGTTACTATTATAATTCAAATTGGTCCTATCATACATCGAATTTCAACACTGTAGTACATTTCAACAGGCAGTAAATCAGCCAACATGTTTTTGTTTTATTAATTACAAGTTTAACAGTTAATAATTATCGAATTAATAATCGAAACATAAAATTTTTCACTTCATCAAACTCTTTGTGCATATTTCTTCACACCATCGTAATTTCAAGTTTCAAAGTCTCACAGTTTTTGTTCGGCAAGATAAAATGTAGAAAAAAATCACTTTAAATTGCAATAATTTTCGAACAAATTGGTTATAAGTTACAAATTGGTGTTAAGTTCATATACAATATGGCCTTTTCAACGTATCGAATTTTAACTCTGTAGGTGCATTCCTGCGGGCTGTAAAGCGGCCCTTACAGCATTTTTTACGACTAGTTTGAGAGCTAATTACTCTCAAACTGATTATCGAATGTCAAGTTTTTTTTTATTCCACCATAATTCTAGTACATTTTTCATACACCTTTGAAGTTTTTTACGTAGAAAACCAAATACAACGTTAAGTGGAACCCTAAGGTTTCACTGAAAACCATTTAGGAAGAGGGTCCTAGAGTTCAGTGAAAGAGTTAAAGTGGTTTCGAGAGCTTTGATTTTTTTTTTAAGTCAGTGATGGTTTTTGAAACCTTTAATTATACATGCAACCCTCCTTTATTTAACATTTCGGTTACATCTATGTAATTAATTAAAGTAAAATACCATTGAAAAAGAATGGCATTTTTAAAAAAATAATATAAATTTCTCTTATAACTATATTTTGAATAAATTATGAAAGGACATGCTTTTGTAAAAATTTGCATTAGTATTTCTCAGAGAAATTTTAAAAATTCGTTAATAAAGAAATATGTTTCTCTAATAACCATTTTCAACGTTTATGATAATTCTTTTTCGTTTTCAGTTCAAACAATTCGGCTTATTTTTATTTACGTAGAGCGCGCAAAATTAAGAACGGACCACCCTGAATAGCTCTTGATCTAATGATCAGATTTCTGTGTTCTTTAGCTCAATCTTCATGGTTATAGGGGGTGACTTCAAATATGTTGACTAATAAGGGCAAACGATATTTTAAATTACGAAATCAGAGACAAAAACGCTCTTTCTATGAGTAAGCATTCCGAATTTTCGACGGATTCGGATTTCTGATCCTTAAAATATAGGGGGTAGCTACAATCTGGGAAAAATGCTCCCAACAGTTTGGTTAGAAGAGGGATCCTAAGTTTGGACCCTTTATTGTCAATTTTGCTTTTTGCGTATTTCGTCATATCTCGAAAACTTATAAAATTCGTTTATCTGAAGATAATTTCATGGAGAACATAATGCTTAAGAAATATTGATTATTTTGTTATTATTTTATTTAATAAGAGTAGAAAAAATTTCTTATTGTAAGGTGTACCATTTAATACATCATTTTAAAGAATTCAATTTTACAATGCAAGTAGGGGGAAAATGAGCGCTACACCCCATCTAGGGTTGATGAGCTCTTTTAATATAGTGCTATGGCATGAGCGCTTCACCCCAGTTTGGATTTACGATCTATTGTCTATATGAGGAGAACTACACCTTTTATTTTCTCAGCTCGGAGGATTATAAGCAGGAGGAAAATATTATCCCACTGATAAGGTCTTAGTAGGGAAGACGTAGCATGATTTGGACTAAGCAAATGCTTCTTAAAAATATTGGGTATTTATTTCTTCACAAATGTGGATATATTTGAAGAATTTGATGCGAACATTTTAAACTGAAATAAGTTTCAAATGAATTCCTCATAGAAAAAAGTTATTAAAAATTTCTCAAAGTGTCCTACTTTATTTTTATAAATTAGCTCTAAGCATAGCATTGCTTGGACAAAAAAATTCCTTTTTAAAAGTTTTAAACTTCATTATATTTGACTTATGCGGTAAATTTTCAAAGAATTGATGCTCATTTTTTAAATCTTAATCAAGTTTCAAACGAGTTAATATTGCAAAAAATTATTTAAAAAAATTCGCAATTTGTACTTTTTTTACATATGCTCTTAGCACCTCAAACCCCTCGGAGAAAACAATTCCCTCTGAACACTTATGATTGTTTATTTCATGACACGTCGATGTGTTTTTTGAAAAACTAACGTTCACTTTGTAATCTGGAACTAGTTTCAATTGATTTCCTCCTTTATGAATGCTCATAGCGTAGCATTGTTTGGACTAAAAATTGCTACTTAAAAATTTCAAGTACTTATTTCTTGACAGATATGGGAATTTTTAAAAAAATTTGACGCATGCTTTGTTACCTGAAGCAAATTTCAAACGAATTTCTCCCTTTCAAAAATAATAAAAAATTCGCAAAGTGTCCTCCAGTATGGTAACCATAAACATGCTCTTATCGTAGTTATGTTTAGAGTAGAAAAATCCTTTTTAAAAATTTTGAGTACTTACTTCTTGACAGATATGGATTTTTATAAAAAATTTAACACTTACTTAGTTATCCGAAAGGAGTTTCAAATGAATCTCGCAATTCTAAAAATCATAAAAAATTCGCAAAGTGTCCTCCAGTATGTTAACTATAAATATGCTGATACTATGAGTAAACAAATCTCTTAAAAGTTTTGAGTTCTTATTTCTTAACACATAAAATAATTTTGAAAGAATGACGCTCTCTTTTTTATCTGAAAAAATTTTAAAATTATTTTTTCATTGCAGGGAATTTTGAAAAAATTGACTAAGTTATGTTACTTATATTTTCTTTACGTAGCATGGTTTTGACTAAACAAATAATTTTTAAGTATTTTAAGTAACTATTTCTTCGCAGCTATGGTATTTTTATGAAAAATTTGACATTTACTTTGTATCTAAAACAAGCTTCGAACGAATTTCTCATTGCAGAAAATTATAAAAAATTCGCAAGTTGTCCTCCATTATGTAATCGAAAAATACGCTCATATCTTCAGTGAACAAATCCTTCTTAAACATTTTTAGTACTTATTTAATGACAGATTCGGGTATTTTTTAAGAAAAATAAGTGACAATAAGTGAAATCTGAAACAAGTTTCAAATGAATTACTAAGGGTTTAGATGGTGACATGGTCAGGATAGCGTCTAAATGTTTAAAAAATACTCTTAGATGGGGTGAAATAAATACCTAAAATATTTCGGTAGTATTTCCGTAGTCCAAACTATGCTATGTAAAGTACATATATATATTTAGTTACAAAAATTTAGGACATTTTGAGAAATTTTTATAGTATTTTGCGAAGAGCAATTCTTTTAAAACTTTTTTCAGATTAAAAAAAATGAGAGTCAATTCTTTCTAGTTGTGCTGAAATTAATACTCAAACTTTTTACGAAAAATTTTCTGTTCAAGCATTGCTACGTTAACAGCATGTATATAATTAACATAAAGGGGAACAAATTGCACATTTTTTGTAATTTTTTTGCAATGAGAAAGTCATTTGAAAATTGTTTCAGATGACTAAGTAAGCGTCAAAAATATCCATACATATGAATAAATAAATACTTATTAAGAAGCATTCGTTTTGTCCATACCATGCTATGTAAGAAGCTTATAAATACATAATACATATATACGTAGTTAACGAAATGGTGTTAACTTTCGAATTTTTTTTTTAAATTTTTGCAATGAAAAAATAATTAAGAACTTTACTAAGATTAAAAAAAAATGAGCGTCAATTCTTTCTAAAATACCCATAGTTGTGCAGAAATAAATGTCCAAAATTTTTAAAAAAGGATCTGCTTAGTCCAAAGCATCCTATGCAAAGAGCCACATCATCCCTACTAAGAACTTGTCAGTGGGGTTGAGCTCTCATGCATACTGAGGAAATGGGGTGCAGCGCTTGTCCTATAAAAGAGAGGTTATCTATCAAAGGTGGGGTGCAGCACTCCTTTTCCCCCTACTATTGCAAAATACAAAATTTGAGCGAAATTGGTCGAATAGTTCCTGAGAAATATAATTTTGAAGAAGTCCTATTTCTAAAATTCGATTTCTCAGGAACTACTCTACCGATTTTGTGCAACGTTGGTATTTTGCCATATGGAAATACCTCCTTAAGAATGAAAAAGTTTTATACTTTATAATAAAATTTTTTTTTTACTTTTATTAAATAAAATAACAAAAATAACAAATAATTACTAAAAGTTATTTTTTGCATGGAACTATCTTTCCCTCAATGAACTTTATAGCTTTTTGCAAAAATTTTTTGATTCGCTTAAAAATTACGCGAGATATGGTAAAAATACGAAGAAAATAAAATTAACATTAAGGCACTGTCCACTTTATTTTGGAGGTCAAAATTCCAAATCCCTCCAAAAAAAAAAAAAAAAAAAAAAAAAAAAAAAACGATGTGTTTATTCAGAGAAAATGCGTTTTGTATCTGTTTTTTAAACTTAAAATATCGTTTGCACTAATTGATTAGAATATTTGAGGTCATCCCCTCGAACCATTAAGATTTAGTCCTAGAAAATTAAGATCCGTTCATTCGATTAAATACGCTGCACTTAGTGTTGGGCGAGATCGGGATTTGAACTTCGCCGTATATCATCAATTTCCCAAATATAACTATTTTTAACTATCACATGGAGCAGTATTTTCTTTACCAAAATTAAATTTATTAACACTCCCGATAATAGCGAAGTTGATAATATTTGTTACTTGACTAATCATTGTAACGATATGATCATATTCACAATGATTGTCCGTATCGATAAGAACCACAACATTTTCGTACTCAAAATTTAACGTTGTCGATAATAATATTGATAATATAGATTTCAATGAATTAGATGTTTATAAGACCCTGGTCTATTTTATTTTTCATTATTTTAAAATATCGTTATCGCGATGCCTAAAGAAAGTCATTATTGTACGATATATTGGACAGATGTAGTTGCTTTTCTTAAAATTACATGCGTTTCAACATACTTTTTTAAGAATGCGCATATATCTACATTCATCGATTCGGCATTAAACCTTAATATAGGCACAGCAAATTTAAATATCTAAAAGAGCAGGACCTATATTTATGAATCGATAAATAAACATGTTAAAAACGAGAGAGAAGAAATCATTGTTCGCAAAAATCAGTTTGGTAATTCTAACTTGAATTTGAAGAAGCATTATTTAGTTAAAAATTAAATAAAAGTTTGCGACCCTCCCTCAGTAGGAGAATCGAAAACTTTTAGAGGATTCCTTTTTGAAGATTCTCAAGAGGATTCTCAACGTGTTTAGAGACAGGGTCACCAGCAAACAGCTCTCGGACGGACTACACTCCCACCCCATCTCCTGGAAGAGGCATTTATCAGAAAAATACTGTGGTCAAGCGTGTTCAGAGTCAAGAAGAATTTTCTCATTCGAACCGGGTAATCCGTTCCTTAGGATAAGAATAGATGTTATCATTTACAGAAATGAAACAGTAGCTGATGGGTATCGCAGTCATGCATCCATACAGATTGTAATTCTTTTCGGTTATCATTACTATCCCATATAAATCAGTTTGTAACTTAGAAGGGATTGACGAGGCCTTGAGAAAGACTCAGGTAATCCATTGATTTCTGCTAATAAAAACATGCACACAATAAACGCCCAAGAGATGTTTTAGAAGCAAGTCATTGTAAACCAACATGATTCACATTCAAAAAAAAAAAAAAAAAGACAAGATATCTCTCGCACCCCCTTCATAATATTCTTGAAAAAAAGAAACAGCTTCAAAATTTTATTAGAAAAGAAATCAATTTTTATGTAACGATCTCTCTTCTGTGCCCTGTCGGTTAGGCTTAGGCTGAGTTTGGATACGAAGTACCTGTCCGCGAAGCGGACACTCCACTTCTTCATCGATAGTAGTGCCCGTAGGCTCCTAGCATAATATCTTTAGAAAAGAGTAAACCACAGGTGAACTGTGGATGTCTTGGGTGTTTGTTAGCTTGGAGTTGAGATCACTGTAACTAAATCTTGTCGGTTAGCAGAGATCGGGTAAATTCATGAGATCTTGGTCCTTTAGGAGTTGCTGCATTTCTTTAAATAACAGCAGGAATCTGGTGGCTTTGTCCGTGGCTTTAGCAGGCTGGGTGGGTCGGCCTCTTGGTCTTCTTTTGGGTCTTGCAAGGCAGCCCGAAAAACAGGCTGGTTGCTCACCTAGAGGCAGTTAACACATTTCGCTGACTCGCTCAATGGTTTTGTACAAGTGTACGTGAAATGTGCATTGGCACACTTCATAGAAGCAGGCCCAGCTGTGCATGACTTTTGTGTATGTCCGAATTTTTGGCATCAGTAGCACTGTATTTCGTGGAGCCCCCACGAAATCTCTGTATCTTAACAGGAGTATCAAGCAGTCTCTTGACATTGAAGATGTCTCGGTGTTTTCCGCTGTCTGGTAGTATGACTAGGTAGAGGGGGAGGAGCTGGAGTTCCTAGCCACGCCTCTTCTTTAGCTGTTCAATTCTGATTGGCCGTTGCTCTAAATCTTTCTCGAGATCTGGGATTTCGACTTCTGAACTAAGTCCTCTGATGAGGGTTTCAAACTTCTACGGGTGGTTTGCAGAATTTCCATCGGCTCAATAATTTCGGCTAGAGTCTCGACGATTGCCGGGGCTGCAATTGTATCAGGTGGGGAGTCTTCCACTGTAGGTGTGGAGGCGATCCTTTTCTCCGGGCGAAGAGGTTCGCTATCTGATTCAGGTTCTGTGCATTTTTGTGTCGCCGTGTTGACACTGCTCTTCTTCCTTTTCGTCTTCTTCTTGTTGGATTTTGTAGTAGTGGAGTCTGTCTCTGGGATGGAAGTAGAGATAGTCTCTTCTGTGTTGTCGGTAGCTACGACTGGGATTGGCTCATCTGGAACTATTGGAGTATCAACTGTTATTGGAGTATCAACTGTAGTTGGCGTCTGGGTGATTACTGAGTCTTTATAGGCTTCAGATGCTTCAATGGAGTAAATCCACTCGTAGTAGAAGGGATAAAACTTGTGGCTGTTAGAAGTAGATTTGATCATCGCTGAACACTCATCGGCGTTGTCTTGATATTCTTGCAATTGACGATCTATCTTTTCAATATCCACAGTTCCGTCATAAGAAAAGAAGTTGAGGCACTTGATTTTCTTTCTCATCCGTTCTTTCACGTCTTCATGGTCTAGGGGTGGTTCGCAAGAGGGCCGGAAAGCCTTCCCTCCGCGTCCGAATCGTTGAGTAGACATGGTAGCTCCGAGCTCAGTCACAACACAACCTCACTCGGAGAAATCCAATGCTCGAATGTGCTTTGTCGGTTGCCTATCTGCGGAACTAAATAAGCAGTTCCTTTCAAGTCGTTTCGTGATCTGATCTCGATTCGTTCACGCGTTTTGCCTTGTTTTAATTCAAATCCAGATTACATACTCAATTTTTTTCATATATTTTTTTAAAAAATACATGAAATACATGAAATATAGAATATAGAGGCTGCCATCCCTGCACGATATCGCTCACCAACAACACCTAGAATCCTTTTTTTTCCCCTCTACCTCGATCGGAGTCGGTCACATCTACCATTTTCTTCAAGTAGTTTAGTGCAAGTTGTTGTTGTTGTTGCTAATTTACGTCGCACAAGATCTTCCCAATGGGCTATTGGCGACGGTCTGGGAAACATCCTGGAGGATGATCCGAAGACATGCCATCACAATTTTGATCCTCTACAGAGAAGTATAGCACCCCCTCTTCGGTAGCCCGACGACCTGCACGCGAAGTCGAGCACTTTACGGTAGAACAGTTTAACGAGGACCAATACCGCACACCCTCAGTCCCTACACAGACTGATCCAAGTGGTCACCCACCCGCACACTGACCGCAGCCAGTGATGCTTGACTTCGGTGATCTGCTGGGAACCGTGTCTTAACGATCAGTCCGCTGCGGGACAGTTTAGTGCGAAGTGGCCATCAGTTGAAAGTTGAATTTTAAACGGCAAAATAAAATAAAAACTTGAGCAAAATCAGAAAATATTTTCAGAGTTATGAAATTTTGAAAAGTTTATTTAAAATTCAATTTCTCCAAAATTATTCAACACATTTCGGACATTAAAATTTACATTATTCAAAACGATGTAAACATGTTTATACCTTACAATCTAAAATTTTTTCGGATAGTATTAAATAAAATAATAAAAAATTATTAAAATAATTTTTCACGTGTAATTTATCTTTGAGTAAATGAATTTCATAATTGTGTGTAAAATATTTTTTTAATTCGCTTAAAAAGTTCTCGAGATAGTGCGAAATACTCAAAAAATAAAATTAGAATCAATGGATCCAAACGTTGAACAGCTCTTCTGACATTCTAAGAAATAGGGTTCTATTGGGTTGGGACACTATTTTCAGATTACCGCTGCCCCTAATAGTTTGAGGGTCAGGAATCCAAAACTGTAGAAAAATATATATATTCAGAGAAAGTAGGTTTTTGTGACTAATTTTGTAACTTAAAATACCGTCTGCGATAATTAATTAGCATATTTGAGGTCACCCCTTTAAATTGAAAAGATTGAGCTTTAGTCTGTAAAAATCTGAATATTAGATCCAAAGTTATTCAGGCTGCTCCGTTTTTTTTTTACGTATTGTTCATATGACGCTTAATTGTGTTCTTACAGTGTTCTTGTTGCCGCAGGTCATTAAGGCAAAGAGTGTGATTGTTTTTGTTCTCTAGTGGCGCCATCTGTTGACCAATAATTCGACTTCTGTCACACCCATACGCCACTCGTTTATAGGGTGGACTCATTTCTGCATACATCCATTCACTATGCACAGATCGTAATTTTTACCTGAGCAAGAGAATGATCTATCTCCAATTCAGCACCCCCTGAGGTATAGTTTGTTATAAGAAATTGGAAAACTTCGAGACCAGAAAGATTTAACGTGCTTCAGTCATCATTTACTACACCGGAAGTATTCGGCCGCCTGGATTCGAATTCCCGTTCTCATGAACAATAGTTAAACTAGAGTGCCAACCAGGCTAACCCGGCCTGTGTTCTTACAATGAATACATTAAATCATCTTTATTATTTAAATATAAGGAACATTTTTCTATGTCCGTAAAATCTTAAATATGCTTGGAATGCTTAGAAAATAAATGCTTGGAATTCATGATACTTCTTTCATTCAACCAAAAAGTATAATAAAAACAAAAGTTGATATTTCTTTGTACATTATAAGTCAACGCAAGGAACACAAATCGCAATAATTTCAAACGAACAGTGAAATATTCGAGTGATATTAAACTATTCTTCGCGTATATTTGTGTTATTTGGGATGCAAAGAATTCATTTATTGTAAAATACAAAGGGCAGTGCAGTTTAGGAAAAAGTCATATTTTTAAAATTCAATTTCTTAGAAACTATTCGGTCGATTTCACTCAAATTTTGTGTTTTGAGATGTAAAATTATACTCTTTAAAATGATGCAAAAAATTTTTATACCTTACAATTTAAAATTTTTTCGTCCATTCTTAAAATTTTTTTGCATAGAATTATCTTTGGGTAAAATTTTATAATTGAGTTTAAAACTTTTCCAATCGAGAAATACGCAAAAAGTAAACTTAACATTAAGGGGTTCAAACTTTGGAACGCTCACCTGACCAAACAATTGGAACCATATGTCCCAAATTACCCCCCATATTTTGGGGGTCGAAAATGCGACTCCGTCGCAAGAAAGGTATGTTTATTCGAAGAAAGTATGTTTTTGTGTCCGATTTCGTAACTTAAAATATAGTCTGCACTTATTAATTAGCATATTTGAGGTTACCACTTCAAACCATTAAGATTGAGTCCTAGAATATGAAGGTCTGATCATAAGTTTTTCAGGGTGGTCCGTTTTTTATTTTACGCACTGTGCATAAAATGCGCAACAAATAAATAGATGTACATTTACAATCCATACATACATAATTTTACAATGAAGCTGGAAATCTCCTTCATTAACTTACGTGTTATTTTCAATTAAAACCAGCCGCTTAACTACATTTTGAAAAGAATCATCTCAATAATTTCATGCAATTCGTAAGACAGAAAAATTACTAAAAAACTCTTTTAGTCATACTCTTTAGACAGAGCTATTTCTTTTTAAAATTCCGTTGTAACAATCAATATTACTGCATATAGCTTATTCTTATTTAATGTATATGTCACCAATGACCGAAATCCGTAGAATGTCGACTTTCACAGGTGAATGTCAACAATCACATGGTCGCTTTGAATGTCTGAAATTATTTGTCAGATATTTGTTACATCTGATTTGGTAATAATTTATTCGTTGACATTGTTATATTTATGCGATATTTTAATATCTGCTGAGGAATAGATTAGGAGAAACATCAGTGTTTCGGAGTACCGGTTAAATTCATACCGGGCAGTGGCAGTTGACCTTAAAAAAACACACTGATGTAGAGCATACCAGGCAGTAGAACTCAATCTTAAAAAACAATAATGTAGGGCATACCGGGCAACGGCACTCAACCTTAAAAAAACATTGATGTAGGGCATACCGGGCAAATGTATACCGGGCAGTGCCCCTTAGCTACTCATAGTATCTATTTCGGACGTTTACCAAAGCCACTATGTTAACGTCAACATTCACCGGTGGAAGTTAACACCCACCCATTTCCTTCATTCACAGTGACACATATAAGTATGCATGTCTAATATATTTAAAAAAAAAGAAAGAAACGAAAAAACTTATATATCCTCCTCCAGGGCAAAATGGTGCTTTTTGATGAAAAACTTTCTTTTAAAAAAGGGCAGAAAATATTTAATCTTATCTATTGAAAGTAATAAGCGGGAGTTTAAAATCATGTATTATTTTTCATTATTCTATTTGATAATACAAGAAAAAAGTTTGAAGTATGAGGCACACATATTTTTATTTCATTTTATTAACAAATTTTAAGCAATAAAATCCAAAATGTGAACAGAATCGGTTGACTATTTCTTAGAAATGAAAATTCAAAATTGCAGTTTTTTTAAAGCAAAGTATAAACCCGATTTTATTCAAATTTTGTCATTTAAAATTACTTAATTTAAAATTAAATAAAATTTTTACACCATACCAGTAAAAGTTTTTTTTTTAACCATTGATAAATTAAATAATAAATATTAATAAATAATCCGGAAAAAAATCATATTTTGCATAAAATTATCTTATGATTAATAAGTTTTACAATTTTATGCAAATTTTGTAGTGCTTTAATCTTTTCAGAAATGTTCAGGAAAGGACTGCAAACTTACGACAGATTTTCTTTTGTAGTTAAACTAAAGGGATCACATATCTGTTAAAAGCAAAATTTATCTCTATATTGTCCACCATAGTTTCGACCATTTTCCGACTAGCTAGAGGATGCAAATTTCAACTGGGCATGTTGGGTCCCCGGTCACAGAAATGTTTTGGTCCTCTATGACATGTCATGTTGTTTGAAATCAAACTAAAAAACTTAACATACATTAAGTAAAGCATTTTTAAACTATGCATAATTGAAAAAAAAATTTTTTTTTGATATTCTAATAATAAAATAATTTTCAAAAACATGAAAGCTTATTAAAATAATTGAATTATTGAAATATATAGAAAAAAAATCAAATAAAAAAAAGAATTCAAATGGTATGAAATATTTTGTCGAACTTAGCAGTTATTAAAACATCTTTCGAAGTACATCAGTCACAACCAGTTTAAAAGTTGCTGTACCATAGTGTTGTGTAATTCTAAACTCTTTCAATTATTACTTTATTTAACTAATTATAAATACTGAACAGAGTTGGTGGTGGTCAAGCATTTCTAGTGATAAGTGATGTTAAGACTTCACAAAAAACTTGCTCACATTTATTTAATTTACTGGAGTACTGGAGATTGCTGGAGTATATTGAACAATAAAGTAAGAGCAAACTCGTTGAAAAATTCATAGGAACGGAGAAAAATATATGTCGGTTGCCATTCTAAGTTTTCTTGGTGTAAAATATTCAAATTATTGAAATTTGCATGATAATCAGTCACTATTTGTTGATATAAAAACGAAATGAATGCACATTTCATACAGTAGAATATATTTATTTAAAAAATATAAAAGATAATATTGTTTATTCTTAGTTTTCTCTCATACAATTTATAAAAAGTAAGATTTTCAAGAGCCCCCTGAGTGCCTGGGGCCCACAGGCATTGCCCATGCGTAAAGACGATACTGAACACAAGTTACAATAGTTTAAAAAATGGTGCCCGCAAAAATGTTCCCCAATCGAAACTTGGATCATTTACCTGCCCAAGCTAACAAACAAAATATAATGAAACAAAATAAAATAAAATAAAAAATGTTAAAAATTTTGATTCTCGTGTTGAATAAAAGTAAAGAATAATTTTTTTTTGTCAGTCTTGAAACAAGAAACGTAATGCGCATCACTTTCGTATAAATTTCTATCATCATCGAAAAATTTCCAATCTTTTAGCAGCCTTACGTTTTTAGTATAAAAATATGTATGTAAAATATTTTATTTCTTTGTAAAACTACTTGAAAATTTTTTTTAAAGGTTTTTATTTTATTATAGAATCGTTTGCTCAAAATATTTTGTTCTTTTTCTCATTTCACTTCACAGTTAGCACTATCAGTTTATTTCCGTTTGATTAGCCTAACATGGACATTTGCATACTTCCTCGAGATAAAAGGCAAAAGAAGAAGAAAAAATAATCAAAGCGCTAACTAACCTTCCTTTTAAAGACTCTTTTATAATGCGACGTAAGGTTACAAGATAAAGAGAAGAATTTTTAATCTTCCCTCCATCCGGCCAGTCGCCATTTGGCGTCTTCTGAAACTCACACAGCCAAACCAAAGAAAAAGTAAAGTGTTCTTTACTTTGCAACCCTTAGTTTTGTTGTAAACCTTGCCACATGCGTTGGTTGCGTAGCTGACAAACAGTATGGTAGCCTCGCGGCATGTTCACGGTGCGATTCCTCATTCAATATTAGAAAACATGTTAAAACTGTGTTGTTGTTTATGTGCTGTTTTCTGTGTTTCACAAGCATTTAATTTAGAACCCAGGATACCTGTTTATAAACTGGGGATTAAAGGAACATATTTTGGATATTCTGTAGCCGAGCACCAGATTTTGGGTGACAGGAATTCCGTCCGTGAGCAAGTGTAAGTTTCAATTTAATTGGTTTTTAAATTAAAGTGCAATGAAATTGATTTGCGAATTGAAGTGAAGAAAGAGTTCTTGTTTCTAACATTAAGTTTGTTTTTCTTACAATGAAGAAACAAAAAAAAATTTAGATATTAAATTTTAACAACACAAAAAATATACTTTAAAAATAAAATAATAGATTTAAACAATTACATATTTAATAAATTTAAATTAAAGATGTTATTTTATTATCAAGCACAAAATGAAATAAATATTCTACCCTATTATTTTTCTTTTTTTTCTAATTTTGTTTTCTTTTTCCTCAAGAGTTTTTCCTCGAAAATCTACTTTTTTAAATTTAAAATATAGTGCATTATATTGATCGAATATAGCATTTTATGCATCATATTCACCCTTATAGAGAGTAAATGAAAATTATACTCTAAATGAGAATAAATAATTATCATAAAACAGATACTTAAGAGTTGGTCTATGGCGAAATAACTTCAATCTTTTGAAAGTCAATTACACAATAAAAAATTTCAATTCATTTTTTCACTACATAAATTAAATTTCTATTTGCGACTTAAAAATGCTTCAATAAATTAATTTGATGGCATATGGAGAAAATGAACGATGTCTGTAACGATGCTAGAATGTTTCAACTAAAAATGTATTCTTATGTAATATACTCTATAATTATTTTTTTTAAAAAAATACATGCAACTAATAACGCGGAGAATCTTTATTCATCCTTCAATAAATCATATAAAGTTAATTCGAATCGCAGAGGGTCAAAACTTTTAACACCGTCGCCAATAGCCCATTGTGCAGCTTTAGTGCGCGTAAATAAAGTGCCTACTTACCTACTATTCAAATCTATTGAATCAATATGTCAATTATTTAAGGGAAATTAAATTAAATCTTTTACAAACCAAGTTATTTTAATGAACGATATTTACTTAATTGTATATTTTGAAATAAAATTTGTTTTATGTAAATTGCTTGACAAAGTTTTTAAATACTTATTTTAAACATTTATATGTTTTCTTTTCCACGTGATAAACATTTAATGTCCTTCCTGAACAGAGATCACTTTTGGAGGAGTTTGAGTCAATTAACGGGGCCCTTCATCGTTCAAACGGATCCATCATAAAATATACCACCTCAAAAACAGATCCTTCACAAAATATTTTATTGTAAAAACGGATCCTTCATAAAATATTTTTATTTTAGAAATCGAACGTTCACAAAATGTTTCATCGTATTAACGGAAACATTCACAAAATTCTTTTTTAAAGAAAGCGGAGTTACTAATTTATAATTATAAAACTAAGACTTCTTGAAAGAAAAGTCCCCCCCCCCCCTTCTACTGTCCACTCAAGAGTCGCCTCCCTCCCCGTGGCAGAATATTTTCGGACTTCTTGCGACAAAACTCTCTAGCACTAATATCTTTTTGCGAGATATTTTCAATAATAACAAAGATGTATGTTACTAATTTAAGGTAACGAAAATGTTATGTTTACAAAAACAAAATATTTCTTTTAATTGAATATGTAATATTTTTTTTTTTTATTCTAATATTATGGGCTATATTCTTGCTATTTGTTGGGAGGGGGGCGCACTACTTATTTCCTTTATAGCATTTTGCAAATCATCATCACATTAAAAAAATAAAATATCATGAAATCTGTAGCAGTAATTACCGAAAAACAGATCGACAACGAAATCACGCGAATCGGACTCTTTAGAAAAGAAATTACTCAAATTTGATTGTTCTAATAAATAATATCGTATATAAAATATCGGGCTTTAAAAACAAAAGCAATAACTACCAAAAGAATCGATAGAATCATTGTCTAAAAAAGTAAATGATCATATGCGCAAATTCGAATTTTCCATATCGCCCTGAAATATATCGGGATATTTAAAGGCCACGTGAAAATCAATGTCAATTACTGCCGAAAATACAATCAAAATGGATTTACGATATGGGCTTAAATTGAGAGCTTCAAAAAGTGATAATTTAAATGCGTGATTCAAATTTTACGTTTAAATTTCTGCAGAAAAGCAAACCAAATTTTTTTCTTCCCTAAAGAAAAATCTTTTTGCAAGAACTCAGTAGAGAGCTGCGACAATGTCGCCATGTCGCCGCGATTCTGCCACTATGGTCGTCTCTGATGTGACATCAACTGTCACAGCTCTAAAATTAAATATTTTTATACCTTAATAATTAGTTACCATATTATTTTATAAATTTTAAAAATTATGTAAAAGTACTGTAAACTTTACAATGAAGAACATTATTCGTAGCTTTAGTGAAATATCTGTAACATTATCAGGGGTCTGTTTAGATGAACTTTGGGTCCGTTAACGGACCCTTCACAAAATATCTTTTCATAAAAACGGACCCTTCACAAAATATTTTAACTTAAAAACGGACCCTTCACAAAATGATTTTTCTTTTAATCGGACCCTTCACAAATTTGTTTATCCTCATTATTATTTTGTTAATCGAATAAACCCTTTCGCAGAAAACAAGAAAGATGGATGTAAACGAATTAAGTTTTGTCTTCGGCAGACGATTCTTCCATTATTCGTCCGAAATTAATATTCTGCGTTCAGCAGTATAGGCTAAATATCAAATATTTGTATGTTGCATCTCTAATTTAGAAGCAGCAATTGTTGTTTATTTTTTAAAATTTAATTTTTTTAATTATAATTTTACAGTGTTGAGCATAATCTTGTATGTCTTTACAATTTAAGAACTCCTTGAAAAAGTTTTTTTTTTGCAATAACGGACCCTATTTGCACAAATTCGTAAAAGCGGACCCTGGTTGAAAGAATGTGAGTAATTTTTTCACAATTTCTCGAAAAACGGACCTTTCACAAAATGTCTGGACAGACCCCTGATTATAGTATTTAGTTTTTCATACTCTTATGATGTAAAATTTTAGTTAATGTCTTAATGAAAGCAAATTCATTTACTTATACCGTATTTCAGCACATTTTAGTTAATGTCTTAATGAAGGAAGATTCATTTACTTATGCCTTATTTCAGCAAATTTTTTTAATTAATAAAAAAAATTTGCTGTAATTATTTTGATGCATTAAAAAATATTAACTGCTTCGATAACAATCACGACATAATCCAAATCCGCGATTCGTAAATTAAGTTGTGTGATTAAAAAACTTTGTGAAATTTAATTATAAAAAAATAAAATAGATTTTTTTAAAGAAATAAATAAAATAGTTGAGATGAAAAAATAAGTAAATTAAACCTGATTTAACTCTTAATTTTAAATTCACAAAATCGTGACTAATCATTATTGACTAGTTAATAATAGAAACGGAACCTTTCGAAAAAGATCTGTACTGACCTCTGCATTTGTGAATTAACTATCATAAGCGTTTTTTCTTGTTTCATTTATCTATAAACTTTTCTTCCATTTTTTACAGTATAAAAATCCCTTTAATTTAACGAATCAGTAGAGTTTTCGAAAATTTTTAAAATGTATTTTTTCTTAAGTTTATTGTTATGAAAGTTACAAATAAAAAAACTAAATTTAAGCATTATTATTAGCTAAATTATGAATTTTATTATGCAGAATAGCCGGGTGTTTCAGGATGTGAAACGAGAAGTATATTGATATAAAAAGGTTTATGTTATTTCGATGTCTTAATAAATTACGGTATTTTAAAACCACGTATTTTATTCGCATGCTTCCCTAAGTACCGCAAACTTTATTTAATTCGAGCCTTATAAAGTTATGAATGTTAAATCACCACAAATTTTAGCTTATTCTTATATCTTTAACCTCAACTCGTGTCACATTATATTTGAAACGCTGTGGTTCTTTTGACGAAAAACATCCGCCATCTTAAATAATTTTTTTTTCCACTCCGCTTTCAACCTCAAAAACCAACTTAAGTGTGGTTATCATATTTAGAATTGAGTAATACCTGACCTTATTTACTTAATAAGCAACAATGTCTTTTGAGCTTTTAAGCTACGCTGTTCATTTACTTTCTTTATACTCTGCATATTTTATTTACTCTTTTTTTTTTTTCAATGTACATCTAAGTTAATGTAAGAAAGGTTTTATTTGTTGCTTTCAACAGTTTCCACTTCATTCACACTTGAATATCTGCCAACTACTTCATCGTGGCACTATTCTCACAAGCAAACGATTTTATTTCGCTTTAAATGGCAACACTACTAGAACAGAATTTTATACTTAGTCGTTCCATATTACAAGAAAAAGCAAACGATTAGGACTTTTTTTTTTCTTTGGACCCAAATAAATAAAACTGGAAAAACGAACATCGAACGATCTTGACAGCTGTGCTTGTCTTAAGGAGTAAAAGTGAAATAAAACTAGAAAAAAATAAATTATCGAAATGTGTGTACTGACATGTTGGGGGCGTTTTTAGGGTCCTTTTCTGCCATTAATTTTGATAAATTTGTCATCATCGACATGAATTGTATTTGTTTATTTACAAAAGATAGTGGTCGAGGTTATTAATGAAAACATAAAAGTTTATATCCATCAAGAAATTACAAAATTATTATATAATTTGATCAAATGTTTGAAGATCATATTTTCTGCTTTTGTATTAAAGCTATACTTACTATTCAACAGGTGACGCGCGGTCTAAATTTGATGCATCAAGGAAACCGGAAAGTAATGTCGTTTCGGTGCATTTGATACTTGTTATCAAGATTTTATTTTTTAATCAATAATGCATTCACCCTCGTTAGCAACAACCTTTCAATGCAGGATCGAAAATGAATCGAAAATAAAAATGAATTGCTTTTTAAGACTAGCGAATATTTAATGCACCGAAACGATATTACTTTTCGGTTCCCTTAAATTAATAAACAAGAAACATTTTGGTAAATGAAATGCATTCTTTGGCACATGACTTATTAAATAAATTAAATGTCTAACCAGTTAATATTTTTATTTAATTTATTTTTTAATTTTTTATTAACTACATTTTTACACGTGATTAATCCATGTATCCTGGCCAGGGCATATAGAATACAGCACACCTCATTATATGGCGCTGCTTCTAAGACAAGAAGAAATTTCAATGTTTCGATATCGCATTATAGTAAAACGTAATATTTATTACTTACAATAGTTACCAGTTAAGCATGCTTTATTGAATTACTCCAAGTTTATTTTATAAAAATAATTGTGGTAAAAGTGAAAACAAATGAACTGTTAAGTTTCTATAACAGCAATAAAATCCTGTATGAATTTACAGATTTTAAATGCAGTGAGGACCATTAAATACATTTTAAAGATCAAATTTAAATATTCAACTAGTTTTTTTTAGAAAATCGCTAATATCAATTTTATTTTCATAAACTTAAAATGCATTTTTATGTTTAGATATAAATTTTTTTTGTTTGAAAAATTATGTTTTAAAAAAATTGTAACCCAATCTCTTAATAAGTTTTTTCCCCCTCCTACATTAAAAAAGAAAAACGCCTCTCAAACTCAACAATAATGTCACCCTCTAAAGAAACTGAAACCGCAAAAAAGTCTGAGGTTTTATGTCAACGAAGCGCGCAGGATATATAATTTCTTTTAACTGAGTGTGAAATTGTGGATATCTTTATTATATACATTGTTGACATTGTTATCGTCGGGTTAACCGATCTGAGGCCATCTGAAGCGATTTATTTCATTTGAGACTCCTAAATCATTCTCAGAAAACAAAGAATTAGTTCTTTGTTTCCTTATTTTTAGGATTTTTCTTCTATGTAAACTTTTATCTGTTCTATTCGGATTAAAGGGCTCTTTCAAGCTGCATTTGATTGCAGGGAAATTTTGCCTAGTATTGCAGGGTAACGCTAGAATTTTAATCGTTACTCTGGAGTCGACGTTGAAAAAAAATGAACTGGAGTCGGAAAAAATTAACTCAATTCCGACTCCAATTTGTTTGTTCGTCTGGTTTGTTGTCCTATTTGTTTGTTAGTTTTTAAAAAAAAGAAAGAAAAAAGAAGCTTATGATCTTGAAAAAAATATTTAGCCCAATATATATAATTATGTAAGCAAAAATACTACTCAAATTAATAATATAGAAATTGATTGAATGATATAACTTATCTGGTCAATTTTTGAAGCAATTTATTTTTTTTAGAATTAGTAATAAGTTATATTTTGATTCAGAAATTCAAAAAGATAACTTTGTTTAGCTAAATTGAAAAGCTTAAAGATAGTAAATGAATGGTATTGAAACTTTTTTAGTCAACGAATACATTCTAAAGAATTTTCTTGTTGTGTATTTTATGCGCGTGCGTGTAAGATATTGACAACACGGTCTTTTATGAAAATAGTCTTTCACAATTTCAATCATTTCTACGAATATATTTTTTTAAAATCATTTTTTCAGTTGTTACGTATTAGGGGTCTGTCCAGACATTTTGTGAAAGGTCCGTTTTTGTAAAATTGTGAAAAAATTACTCGTTATTTGTGAATATGAAATAAACGTTACGTCACATTCTTTCAACCAAGGTCCTGCTTTTGCGAATTTGTGCAAATAGGGTCCGTTATTGCAAAAAAACTTTTTCAAGGAGTTTTTAAAATGTTAAGACATACAAGATTATGCTCAATACTGTAAAATTATAATTAAGAAAATTAAATTCTAAAACATAAATCGCAATTGCAGCTACTAAATTAGCAATGCAACATATAAATATTTGGTATTTAGCCTATACTGCTGAACGCAGAATATTCATTTCGGACGAATAAGGAAGAAGCGTCTGCCGAAGACGCAATTTAGTTCATTTACATCTGTCTATCTTGTTTTCCCCCCTTCCTGGGAAGGGTTTATTCGATTAACAAAACAATAGTGAAGATAAGCAAATTTGTGAAGGGACCGTTTTTAAGTTAAAATATTTTGTGAAGGGTCCGTTTTTATGAAAAGATATATTGTGAAGGGTCCGTTAACGGACCCAAATTTCTTCTAAACAGACCCCTGGCTATGATACAAAATGTTTTTTTACCTAAAATATCTTTCACTCTAATTATATATATATAAAGAATAAAAATATATCTGTAACTTACATTTTCATGCCTAATATTTTCATAAGATTGGGTAAAATTTTTTGTAGAATATAAATGGCAGACGGAATCGAACATCGCTACTCTACAGTTCTGATTTTAATATCGCGATATATCTCAAAAAAATGTATCGTTGTTTCATACTTACTCGATATTTTACTTTATTTAACTAATTAATATTATTTTTATATTAATTAATATCCTTATTACCTAAAGAAAATTTCTCAGCACACTTGATAATATCGTTGTCTTTAATTATTGTATATTCAATATTGATTGCAAGGTATAGTATTCACGATTAAGCGAGAGAATATTATTTATAATGTCGTTATTTCGCGATATATTTTCACTGCTCTAGTCGTAACACATAGTTAAAGAAACACTAATTTAGTTCATTCAGTTCATCGAATTCATTTTAGTTCATGCATTATATTTTTATCGTTCATAATGTGAGAGAAGCTGTAAAGATTTGCATTCAGTGAATGTAAGTTCATTCACTTCATTTTTGAGTTCTTTAAAGAGCAAAAATCTTTGAAGAGGCAAAAAGGAAAGATGATCTTGCACAGCCATTGGACACTTGTATCTGAAAAGAGATGCTCTTGTAGAAGTGAGGGTTCTTAGGAGCCCTATTCGAACACGTGGAGTTTAGTGGTTCCGAGAATTTCTTTTTTTTTTTTATGAATATCAAGATTAAGTGAATTTTTTTTTTAATCAATTTTATGTACTCATAAGTATTATTTTTAAATCTTAGAAGATCGAATGCTTTAAGTATGCGTGCCTTAGCAATCTGCTTTTTGCATCTGAGATAAAAAATATCCCTCGCTTAAAATTTTTGTTGTAGTAAAAATATCTTGAGACTTCGTAGAAGTTTAAGGGTGTTTTTGACGCTCTTTTTTTTCAGGGGGAAAAAAATTACAGTTAGAGTACTTTAAACTTAAAGCTTTATCTTTAACTATGAATTATTGAAAATAAAAAAACGAACTTAAATACTAAATATTTTAATAGTAGCAGTAGTTTATTTACTATGGTCTATTATTACTGGTCTATGGGCTATTGGCGGCGGTATGGGAAACATCCCTAAAAATAATCCAAAGATACGCCATTACAATTATAAACCGTCGCCAGGGGTCTGTCCAGACATTTTGCGAAAGGTCCGTTTTTCGTGAAATTGCGAAAAAATTACTCACATTCTATCAACCAGGGTCCGCTTTTATGAATTTGTGCAAATAGGGTCCGTTATTGCAAAAAAAAATTTTTTTCAAGGAGTTTTTAAATTGTATAGACATACAAGATTATGCTCAACACTGTAAAATTGTAATTAAAAAAATAAAATTTTAAAAAATAAACAACAATTGCTCCTTTTAAATTAGAGATGCAACATACAAATATTTGGTATTTAGCCTATACAGGGGTCTGTCCAGACATTTTGTGAAAGGTCCGTTTTTCGTGAAATTGTGAAGAAATTACTCACATTCTTTCAACCAGGGTCCGCTTTTATGAATTTGTGAAAATAGGGTCCGTCATTGCAAAAAAAAAACTTTTTCAAGGAGTTTTTAAATTGTAAAGATATACAAGATTATGCTCTGCACTGTAAAATAATAATAAAAAAATTTAAATTTTTAAAAATAAGCAACAATTGCTGCTTCTAAATTAGAGATGCAACATACAAATATTTGGTATTAAGCCTATACTGCTGAACGCAGAATATTCATTTCGGACGAATAATGGAAGAATCGTCTGCCGAAAACAAAACTTAATTCGTTTACCTCTATCTTTCTTGTTATCTGCCCTGGAAAAGGTTTATTCGATTAACAAAATAATAATGAAGATAAACAAATTTGTGAAGGGTCCGATTAAAAGAAAAATCATTTTGTGAAGGGTCCGTTTTTAAGTTAAAATATTTTGTGAAGGGTCCGTTTTCATGAAAAGATATTTTGTGAAGGGTCCGTTAACGGACCCAAATTTCTTCTAAACAGACCCCTGGTCGCGGAGTGGTGACTCAATTGGTTTAGTGGACCGACGACATGCGCGTGAAGTCGAGCACTTAACGGTAGAACGATTTTACAAGTACCGATAACGCATACCCTCGGTTTCTTCGCAGGCTGATCAAATGGATCATCTACTCGCTCACTGACTACTGTCAGGGATACTTGACTTCGGTCATTTATTTGATCATTCAAAGGCTGCTGTTGGCAAAGGAGTCTACAAACTATGCACTCATAGTCAGGGCCCGCGCAAGGGATTTCAAATTATTGGCCCGTAAATTAGCCAAATATCAAAAGCATTCACCCTATTTGGAAAGTGATCGCCAAATGCAAATCTTAATAATTGTTTGCCCCATAAAAAACTATTTTACTGTAGTTTGTTTCAGGCTTATTCTATTTAGATTCAATTGTAATTGGTTATGAGTCGCGTCTGCTGAAAATTACTGTAAACGAATAAAAAATATTGATTTGCTTAGAAAAATTCATTTTGACGTAATTTTGAGGATCGAGTCAAGTTTATATTTTTCCTTTCAGTGGCAAAAATTATTCACCATGACACAATTTCATTCACCAAATATACGATTTTATCGCGTTTGGCTAGGTGGAGAATGCTTAGTGACGGGCCCTGCGTAGTGTAGTAATTTGATAGTAACTATGAGCAATCAGATTAATTATCCCGTATTTCTGGCCCCCATATTTTAGTTATATAATTAAGTAATTTCGTTATATGAGACATTCATTTTATTTTGAAATTATGTAACGTGAGTTGATAATTAGTATTTGGGGCCGTTCAAAAAGTACGTACACAAAAATGGAGAAATTTTAATACCCCCCCCCTTCGTACATTACCGTACATAAGGTCTTACTCCCCCCCCCTCTTTGAGTACGTACATTTTATTAGTCTACCCCCCTTTTTCATAAAAATTAAAATAATTATGCTTTAAATAAAATTAAATATTTATTTAAAATAATTTATTCATCAAAGTCAAATTTAAATTTGGTGTATGCTTATAATGTACGTAATTTGTATAATACCTCCCCCCCTCTCCATCGTACAAAACCGTACAAAATAGCAAATCCCCTCCCCCCCCCCTTCGGGATGTACGTACTTCTTGAACGGCCCCTTTGGCACAACTTTAATAACAAGCCACACTCAACCTTAAAGTGCAATAATTAAGCAGGTGGCATTTTAGGAGAATTTTGAGTTCGTTATTATAAATAACTATATCGTTAAAATTGATCCCTCACAAAATAGTTTTATTTCAAAAGTAGATCCTTTAAATAATTTCTCTTTTGAAAAAACGGAGTTCGTGACGTTTTTAATTCATAATTTTCAAAATACAACTTCTTGAAAAATAGGGTTTTTTTTTTATCCCTTGCGGACCTTATTTTTTCATCTTCACAATAACAGGGCCTTAGCGAAAAACATCTGGCTCAATGTTAATTTTACTTTCAGAAAATTATGAGTAGATCTTTTAAAAATCCACAAAAATAAGAAATTTTACAAAAAGTCTGGATGAAACCTCGGGTATTATGTTTTCTTTCAAAATCCCAAAATTAACTGTTAAACTGTTTTCTAAAAATTCTGAGCAAACATTTTACATTTCCCAAAAACAAGACCTTTCATATTAAGTCTGAAGCCTTACTCAAAAAGGAAGAGCTGAAATTGAAAATTAAATTAATTTCTATGAACTCAATAATTACGGCCTTCATTTTTTTGTTAAAATCAATTTATTTTCTTTGTTAAAAAAAGTAATTAGTCCCGATTCCAGTCATTTTCCTTAATGTATTCTAAAATTCCAGTGTAACCTACTGTTTACATAATAAGAATGATCTATTTGTTCCATTTTGATTACTTAGGGATAATTGATACGATTGTCTGAGAGAGAGAGAGGCCCACGCATTGATATAAATGAGTACTATAATATGCCTTCACTGTAATTTATTTGTAATTGCTGTCTTGATGATGATCATCCAGTTGGTGGTTCCACGGCACAATTTCTCTTATGCCCGAATCCTATTACTAGATAATGTCAGCGTAGATGTGACCTTGTGATAAAAGAATATCGTCTGCCGCTGGCGGTGACCGTGTTCTTTTTTGTTTTGTTTTTTCCCTCGTCAATTTTGATATACTATTTGAAAAATGGAAATTCAGATTGCTTTCTGGTTTTGATTTAAAACTGTTTCTTTAATTTTTCTGTAGTGGTTTACGTTATTCAAATATCTATTATTCGTGAATGAAACTTAACTCATTTATTTGTTCAGCACAATTGATAATAAATGGAGAGCCTAGTGGAAGAAGGTTCTAAGAATTTTTGGAAAAAAATTTTGAAATATAATTCTTTTTCGTCTGCGTCTTTTACTTAACTTAGATTTATTATTATTTTTTTTGTGTAATTTATTGTAACCGTGATACATTTTTGTTTTGTGCATCTGGCAACTTCGATGCACAATTACTTTTTTTATGTTCTACCTGGCTACATGCCTGCCTTTCCGTTAAGTTAGAAATATAAATGGAAAGAATTGAAATCTTTATGAAAGAATATAGTTTGTGTCACTTAAGAGAACTCATACTTATCGGGCTTGACTGACTCGAAATAGAATGGAAAGAACAGTTGCTAACGTAAACAAATGTCACGTTTTAACAACCCATCAGGAATGAGATTAAGAAAAATAAAGAAAAATTATTAAGAAAGAAGAAAAAAAATTAAGAAAGATAAAACGCCATTAAGGAAAATAAAACGTCTTTATATAAACGTCAAATATATTTTAAAGAAAATGGAGCTTGGTAAGTCTTAGTTATTTGTAAAATATTCTTCAACAATACATTTTATTATGTTCAAAATACATTACTGATATTCTGAAGTAAAAAAATAGATAATTTGTTATTAAGAATTGGAACAGATAAGTTAAATGGATATATTTTGTTATTTTATCTAATTGCATACATTTCCTGTAACCTAAAATTTGATCTAACATATTAAAAAAAAATATTTATATTTAAATAACCGTGCAATTACAAAAAATTTATCAATTATTTACTATGCTTGTTTAATGTAATATGCATTATTCTATCATTCAGTTTTATTAATTCGAATTCACTTCATTAAAATTTTTCATTAAAAGTTTCACCGATGCTAGTTTTTAAATGTTGGCTAGTATCCTATGCCAATTTGAGGTGTGTTTTTTTGTTTTTGTTAATTAGAGGTTTTCAAAGTGATTTGAAATAGAAATGTAACTATCAACCATTTGTATTATTAGCTGATAAATTTAATAAGAAAAAAAATTGTTGTCAAATAAGCATTGTGCTTTCAAAATATACAATTTCTGCTTCGACGTAATTGTAAAATCTGATTGACATGTACTTTAACATATAACTGTAACACCGAACAGGTCCTTGAAAAATTTGATTTTAGGTCCTTGAAAGTTATTGAAAAGTCCTTGAATTTTTAAAAAAAAATTAAGTGGGAACCCTGTTAGAGAAAGCTTTTTACTAATACAGTACTATACTATATTATTATTTTGTCATTTCGCTGTTGATCGGTGGTCAAACAATATTCTATGCAAGCACCCTAATTTAAGAAGAAATCCTGTATATAGTGAATATTTATTGACAAATCTTAGAATACTATCGTTAATTTGTTGTCTTCTTAATTGGATGGAATAATAAACGCATTTATTAAGATAATTCTATTTCGCATTTTGATTTTATTAAAAAGAGCATTTTCCACCAGAATGTATGTTTCCTTTTTTCCTAGTATTTCCTTAAATCTTAGAGCATTGGAGGAAGTGCAAGATGCTGTCTAAGCCAGATTAAGAACCTGACAAATTTTGTTTCCCATCTATTTCCTCGCCTACTCTTTTTTTTTTAAGCCCAGTCCGATCTAACAGATGCCAAAGCATCTTTCTCTGTCCAACAGCCGAGGATTAAGTAAACGAAGAAAAAGAAATTATTTGTTTATTTATTCTATATTTTCTTGTTGGACAAGCTGTTGTAACGCAGGTGCTGGCTACAGGAATTTATGTCCCAAGATGTGACCCATAGATTTGTGTACCTTTTTAAATATATCATTCTCTCAATCAGTTAAGACATTTCGTACGTTGATTGACTTTTGCTATTAATATTCTATGCATTTGGATAACGTTTTTAAAGACTGCATATACGTATGAATAATCACACAGAAGTTATATGAAAAAGATATATTATTGTAAATGTGTTATCAGGGGTCTGTCCAGACATTTTGTGAAAGGTCCGTTTTTCGTGAAATTGTGAACAAATTATTCACATTCTTTCAACCAGGGTCCGCTTTTATGAATTTGTGCAAATAGGGTCCGTTATTGCGAAAAAAAAACTTTTTCAAGGAGTTTTTAAATTGTAAACACATATAAGATTATGCTCAACACTGTAAAATTATAATTAAAAAAATTAACATCCATCGTTTACATCCATCTTTCTTGTTTTCTGCCCTGGAAAGGGTTTATTCAATTAACGAAATAATAATGAAGATAAACAAATTTGTGAAGGGTCCGATTAAAAGAAAAATCATTTTGTGAAGGGTCCGTTTTTAAGTTAAAATATTTTGTGAAGGGTCCGTTTTTATGAAGAGATATTTCGTGAAGGGTCCGTTAACGGACCCAAATTTCTTCTAAACAGACACCTGGTTATTATTATTTATTATTTTATTTTAAAATCGTGAAGATATTTATTTATTTAAAAATTATTATCTAAATAAATTATTTATCTGAAATCATATTTATTTAAAAATTCTGTTAGTTTATATCAAGTAATATTCGATTTTTAAAATTTTACTTGGAATTATTTTTGTTTCAAGATATATTTATTTGGTTTACACTTTATGAATTTATGTGTATTATTATAAGTTTTAACCATTTTAGTTTCTAGGTATAGACATTTTTCCTTTTTTTAAATTCTTAATTATATTTATTTGTTATTACCTAGTTTTCTGTGCCTCATTTAACGAAATAAAATATTGGGTTTAACTTATGAGAATTTAAATGATTAAGTCTCAGTTAATTTTCCAGATATCATGTTCATTTTGTCTCAAATTTATCTTAAAATGTGTTGTAAAATTTTCTTATAAAATTTTTAAAGAAAACTGAGGAAAAGTTGACGGTTTTCGAGTAACATTAATAAGATCAAATTAACCCCCGATTATTTACTTGCTTTATTTAAACAGAAAAAATAAATCATGATAAATTCTTGCAAGACATTTTAAGATAAACTTTAACTAAAATAATTTTCGACTATATCAATTAAATTCTTATAAGCTAAGCCAGATATTTTACTTAATACTTTTTTTTTGAGCAGAATCCTAGTAATGTAGTTTTTTTAAAATTATTTTATTTCGTTTATTGTTAGTTATATTTATTTATTATTACATTGTTTCTTATACATTATGTGCTTCACTTTTATTTAATTTATTGGAACTAATCTGATTAATTGCTAAAGTAATTTTTTTCGTTTATTGCTAGTTATATTTATTTGCAATTACTTAGTTTCTAGACATATTCAGTAGTTCCATTGAGTGCTAATTTTCTCTATCGTTAAACTTAGGGATGTAACGAATATTCGGCCACTATTCGGTATTCGGCCTATTCGGCTCTTTTGCCGAATATTCGGCCTAGCCGAATACTGAAGTTGTTCGGCCGAATAATGAAGTATATGCTATTATTAATTATGCTGCTATTATTATTTATTTAGATTTGTGAAAGCCTTATTGTTGGCATCAAGATATTTAAAATATTACAAAAAATACATCAAGTTGTTAAATTTTTTTTAAAATATAGAAAGTTTAAAAAAAGAAAATTTGTTAATATTTATTTTATTTTTAATTTAAAATTTGAGAATTATTTAATTACAAAATTAAAATTTCAAAAGTGAAACTTTTTAAAAAGTTCTTAATTTTCTGAGTTTTAATAATTTTTCTGACAAAAAAGAAAGTTAAGAATACATTTAACAGTAATGAGTTCTTATCCCCATATTAAATAAAATAGCATATAAATTACAAGTATAACTATAACTAAAATATGCTATTATTAATTATTTAGATTTATAAAAGCCATATTGCCTTGTTATTGGCATCAAGATATTTAAATTATTACAAAAAATAAATCAAATTGTTGAATTTTTTTTAATACAAAGATTAAAAAAGCAATTTTGTTAATATTTATTTCATTTTTAATTTAAAATTTGAAAATTACTTTAATTACAATCAAAAGAGAAATTCTTAAAAAGTAAGTATTCGGCCTAAAATTTGGCCGAATATTCGGCTATTCGGCCCCATCACTATTCGTTACATCACTAGTTAAATTCTTTCATGTACTTCACATATTTCGTTGTTATTTGTTTGACTAGAACCAGTTGGGTTTCTAAACACACGCAATTTTTTCATTTATTGCAAATTTTATTTATTTATTGCTGCTTTGTTTCATGTACATTGTGTATTACATTATAATATTTAATTTCTTAATTTTCTTAATTTTAACTATTAAATTTAATTAAAATGTGTTAAAATATTTGTTTCATGTTTACGAATTCTTATCAACGAAAATAAATATATGTTTCTGTGAATGACCAAAATTGGTGGTTGTTGATTTCCACCGGTGAATGTTGACCATCACAGACTCGCTTTGATAAATATCCGAAATATATACTAGGTCTAGTTAAGTGCCACTGCCCAATACACATTTGCCCGGTATGCCCTTCATCAATGTTTATTTAAGGTAAAGTGCCACTGCCCAGTATGCATCTAGCCGGTACTCCGAACACTGATGTTTCTTCTAATCTATCCTCAGCAGATATTAAAAAAACCGAATAAATATAATAATATCAACGAATAAATTAATATCAAATCGGATATAACAAATTTTTTTGGACATGCTCCAAAGCGACTATGTGATTGTTGACATTCACCGGTGAAAGTCGACATTCTTCTGATTTCTGTCATCCACGGTGACATATACAAATTAAACATTATTAAATTTCATAAACATTTCTTGTTACAGTCAAAATGAATCAAAATGCATTACTAATTAGAATTACGCAATTTAAACTTATTCATTCAACTCAGTTAATTCATCATCTTCAAATTATAATGAATTGCCCATCAAAGTTCTGACTTTAGTAAAACTACATCATATAAAACATTATTAAAATAGAGTATTTATTTCCAGAATTAATCATCTTATAATTTATACTAAAATAAAATGATCCTTACTTTTAAGTTAAAAACCGCAACTGGTTTTATGATGACTAACTTCATGAGTTCATTGACAATATTATCACATGATGTTTTTTAGTTGGTATTTTAATTGAATTGTTGAATTATTCATGAATCATTATTGTACAATTATATTTCTTGATGTGAAAATTAGAATTAGTGTCTTTATATGTAATTTCGATCACTTATTGTTAAATTCTGCAGTGCTGTATTTTTATGAAAATTTTGTTTACAAAGAACTAAATATTAAAAAAAAAGAAAAAGAAAACCCGTTGAATTTATAATAATAGGGTCGATTATTTTATTAATTGTAACTTCTTCTTTAATTGACTTAAACTTTTAACAAAGTTATGAAGCATAATCACAAATTTATTGCAAAGAACTGTAAAATTCGTTTATCCAAAGAAGATAATTACGTAAAAATAACATTGTTATGATTGTTTTTTGTTTCATTAACTAACAGTCGAAAAAATTGTGAAGCTTACAAATCTTTACACCATTTTAATCTACGTAATTTTAAATGACAAAACCAAAATTTGAAGGTAATCTGAAATAGTTATTGAGTAGAAATAAATATATAACAATGCAACTTCTTTAAGATGGCGAAATACGCAAAAAGTGTTATTTTTCAACTGCTCTCCTGAATTTTCTAAATTACGACTCCCACCTATATTTTGATACGCCTTAATAAAAGGTATGTTATTCAGAGAAACAATTTTTTGTGTCTGATTTCCTAACTGAAAATATCGTCTACTATATCCGAATTGTAATCAATATTACTTAAATAAATATTGTTATAATAAAAAACAATTTTATAAATATCGTTCAGTGTAAAATATTGTATTCATTAGCATATTTGAAAATGACCTTAGCTATAAAGATTGCTTTTTAGTACGACAATTTGATCAAAAGTTATCTAGATGTTCCGTTCTTTTATTTGCACGAAATGCACAATTTTTTCAGATAAAATTCTCTATATTTTTATCCTTTCAAGTATTGCTAAAATTTGACCTCTGTGTCAATAATTGGAAGAAAAATAAAATAGTTGTTGTACCCTGAAGATTTAAAAATAAACTTTTCAATAATTATATGCTGTCATTAAATGTTGGCTAAACAAAGACCAAATTAATTTTTATGATTAATAATTACCTTATTCTCTTAAAATTCCAAGCTCATGTGGCTGCCATTTAAAGAACAAAATTAATTTGATTATTTCTTCTAAATTGGAATGTGAAAACTGCAGTAGAGGCCAGACTAAGGTTCGAACAAGGCAACTACAACCATTTTCTCAACCAATTCATCACTATAATTAATTCTACTCATCAAACGTCTTCCAGGGTTGCTCAATTCATTCTTTTCAAACGATAGTTTAATTCTTCTTCAGGTTTTTGTGGAAGAGTCTCGATTCATCACAAGTTCCTGAGGCAACAATCTCCCAAAAGGTAGATTATTTTTATGTTTGGAGTGTTTAAAGAACGGTTCTGTTACACTTATCACAGCGGGAGAGGACGCTGGGAGGCTCTTTCAGAATTTGTTTGCCCCTTTTAGGGGGGCAATTGCTGTGTTCCGACACCCGCTGCGACCACACAAGCTTGCCTTGTTTCTTTATTGATAAGAATTGCGTTTATTTGTCTCGCTGTTTCCTAACAGATTAAAGTCTGTGTTTAAGTGTATCTATTGGAAAGGGTTTGCATTTTACTCGTTAAAATCTACCCTATGATGTATCTTTTTCAACTACAATACATCACAATTAGCGATGATGTTAATCATGAATTAAGTATCAATAAGTAGTTATACCTGCTGTTTTAAGAAACTGAGATTTTTCTTTTTATGTAGACTCTTTAATTGGCAACGCTAATTTAAGGGAACATCCAAGAATTTGTTCCTTTCAGAAATAATCACGGTTTTGACAAATATTAGGAGACGTTGGCGTTATTAGATGTCACATTTGGAGAAAATTGAGTCTGTTGACAGGCAGCTGATTTACATTTCAGGAGCCTTTAACAATATGCTTTTTTTTTTTTTTTTTTTTGAAATTTTTTTCTTGACTGTAGTGCTTTGAAATTATAATGCGAGCATCTATTTCTTTTAAAGTTTGAAATTTGTTGCCTGAACTAAAAACATAAGCCAAGAATCATTTTTCTTTTTTTCTTAATTAAAGAAAATGCCAAAGAGGAAAGCTGGAGCCTTGGTGGCTCAGGGAATAGAACGTTTGCCTTCCAATAAGGTGACCGAGTTTGAATCCCAGCGATGGCTGAGCGATACGAATTCCGCACCCGGCGTGCACCGACCCCAATGCTGACGTTTTCTTCAGTGGTAGACGAATTATGGAAAAGAGTCCCCTTGTCGTCCGACTAACCGTGATAGGTTTTCGAGGTTTTTCTCCTCATGTAACCTTAATGCGGGTTAGTTCCATCAAAAAGTCCTCCTCAAAGGCAAATTTTTCCCAATTCTCGATCCAGGAGTTCCCATGTCTAAATTACAAAGTGGAACATTAGTATTCGTAAACCCAAAATTGGATCGGCTGCTGAACGACGGTTATGAAACATTTAAAGCGTTGGTTTGAACGAAAATGGAATTATCGAGTCATAAGGTAATTCCCCCCCCCCCACAAAGTGTTATTCAAATGGTCAACCACCACTCAAGTTGAAAATATTTTTTCGAGACATTCAATACAGCATCTTAAGCGATAAGAGCTTTTGAAGTGGTTCTCTTCAGAACGAAACCCAAACATTCCTATCAGTCCATTCTCAATTGCTTTTGCAGACTTGAATTTTCCTCTTTGTTTACTTTCCTCTCTCTCTATCCCTCCCTCCACACACGAGTTCTTTGTCTAAAAAACCCCGGGAATGTGTTACGGAACTCATTAGATATTTCGTTTTAAATTTAGAGGATTTTTAAGGATGCGTGGTTTTGGATTGCTTCTTCAACTTTGAAAACTCCATATCGAAGCATGACTTTGTTGCCATTATGGATGAGGCGATTCAAGTGCAATTTTGCACATTTTTTCCCCCAAGAAAAATAAAATGGCCTCAGTTTGAGTGCCATTTTGAATGAGCACATTAAGTTCAAAAATATTGCTTTGATTCGATTTAAAAGCCGCTTCAAGTTAAAAATGTAGAGAAAGCATGAAAAACAATAAACATTAATGAGAAGAGAAGAAAAATTATTAAAATAAATTATTTTTAAAAATATTTACGAAAATTTTATTTTAAAAAAAGATATTAAAAAGCCGGTAAACAAAATAATGAAAAGATATAATCTCTTCATCAGCTCACACAATTATATCCGCAAAGAGGAGTGCTTTCTAATATTGTATCAAGTAACTTTGAAACATCGGAAAATTTACATCAAAACCGCTTTTCATAAACATTGTTAAAAATTCTGATCCACGTTGCACCAAAAATTGATATTCATTTCCCCGCTACATAAAATGGAGCCCAATTTTTCTACATTTTGGCATTTTCACTAGCTCCAAATATTAGTAAAAGGTTGCACCAAAAGTAGGTGTTTTGAAGGAACAAAACACTTACTTTTTCTCTCATAAAAGCAGAGGAAGTTTACACCATTATTGGGTATTTATAAAGCACTCAAACCAGGGTTGGGTTTTAGACAGGACACGTGGGTTTTACTGTCCTAAACTGGGTTTTACTGTCCTAAACTGGGTTTTACTGTCCTAAACTGGGTAAATCTGTCCAAAACTGGATAAAACTGTCTTAAAGTGTCCAAAACCTTGAACTTTGGTAAAAGGTAAAAATTCTGTAGGTGTAACCATTGTACACATAATAATTACATGTATCAATAAATATTTGATATTTTTTATACAATTTACCATAACTTGTTATAAGAAAATAATATAATAGGAAAAGGTTTATAATTTTTGAAGCTCCTCAATTCATTGAACAACAAAAGTGAATACCTAATCCTTTAAATATAAATATACTTTTAATACTGATAAATAATATTTTTGCATAAAGATAAATATGGCAATTTTAAAAAATAATAATTTTTCTTAAAAAAAATACTAAATTTGTTCAAAAATTAACCTTTTATTTTTCACAATATTTTTAAAATTTTTTTTATAATTTCTGCATCACAGGATGATAAAAAAGAAATCTATTTTTAAAAAAATTGTTTTTAAATATAAATATATTAGTTTAAATTGAAAATATAAAATAACTGAAAAATGTATTAACAGTTTTGAAGGGCATAACATCAGTTTCAGTTACTGACACTGGTGATGTATCAGCACTATGCTAAAAGAATTGAACATGAATGAAATAAAAGCATTCTTGAATAGTACTATGAATAAATAAACCTGTTTATGACGAACCAAGCACTTAGTCCCATATATTTTAACCTGTATGGCAAGGCCAAACTTCAGTTATGTACTATTGAATGAGAGGACCAATTGAACTTGATTACTGATTAATCTTCCTTTGTTTAAATTGAAGAGTCAAACAATATTAATAAAACATTATACTTTTAAAAACAAATATTCTCTGGTATATTTAATTATCAATATGTTATTAGTTCTATGTTTATTTTACCTCTTAAATATTGTTCAGATAAAATTGAGACATAATTTGAGAAAAGGGTTTTGGACAGTTTAAGACAGTTTTGGACAAAGTTTAAACCAGGGTTTAAACCGAGGATTAATCCATTCTGTCCTAAACCTTGCCACTCAAACGCAGCCCAAGGTTGCTATTTACCATAACGAAACTAGTTACCGTTAGTAGGTTATTTTATGACCTACCTCTATCCATTTTATACCACCAACCAGCTTTTAAAAAGCAGCATATAAGAAATTAACTTCAATTAATGCAATTCGACGTGTATCTACCTAAATAAGTTAATTCTTAAAACAAAATGCGTTAGATGTCCCGATACATTGAGACCAAGTTGTAAAGAAAGCCGGGCGCCGTAAACAAATATCGTTCAATTGACAGTCACCGTCAAAGTTAAGTGTCTTTTACCAAATTTTGGCGCAGTCAGTTGTACCATGAAAGTATTTCGCGACCATACTTCACAATTTATGGTGTAACTAAAATAAAATGATCTTTCATTTAACTAAACTTTGGGATAATGAGAAACTTAGCATCAAATACTGGTTAAAGATTTACCAAGTTTTTTTTTTTACAGTGTATGAAGAAATTGGATTTTCTTAAAATTGATATTTTGTGTATTTCCATTATTAGCATAACTTTTCTTAACTGTAACTAATTTCACTATTAGCATGCTGGCTAGAAATAAGCAAAACTTAACAAAAGAGTTACTTATAACTGTTACAAATTCATGACAGTTATAAAAATCACATGTGTTTTGGATTAATAACGTTAAATCATACGATAAAAACTGTCTTTTACAACTGAACTCAGCTGTCCGACGGAATTGTACTGAAAGATATGTTGCTGTTGTCGTGTGCCATTTAAGGCAAGGGGTGCGATTGTTTTTGTTTTCCAGCGGCGCCATCTATGGCCAAGAATTCGACTTCTGCCGCACCTATACGTCACACCCGTTTATAGGGCGGACCCATTCATTCATCAACAGAACATTATTTTGACCTGGGCCATAAGCGATCAATCTCCAATCCAGTGCCCTCAGAGGTATAATTTGTTTTGGAAACGTGGAGGACTTGGTGACCTGATATATTTAACGTGCACCATTCACCATTTACTACACGGGGAGCGGGAGCCTTCGGTCTGCTGAATTCGAACTCCCGTTCTCACGAACGGGAGTCCACCGCCCTTCCGACCAGGCTATCCCAACCACTGAGATATATTAAATACGCTATTAATAGATAATAAATAGGCTTAAATTTTCGCAATACTGATTCTCTAAATCAGAAAGGTATTTTAGTGATATCTATTTTTATGATTAACTGTTATTTTATTACATAGAAGTGAAATAAATAGTGATGTATAGTTAGCGCATACTCATTTCTACGAGATCTGAGTTTTTCTTTTTAAAAGTGTCTCTTACTCGTAAATTAAAGCGCTAATGAAATATTTGCAGAGTACAGTTTGTTGTTTCAATTAGTTTAATATTTATTTTGTTCAAATCACACTTTTTACAGTTGCATACAATTCTATTCAGTAACACCAATTTAGTACTGTTCTATTATAAACATCATAAATAAGTGTTGAATATGGGAAATCATGTGTTTCGAACTATTGAGTAGATATCATATTTACTTCTAATTTTTCCAATTTTTTTTAAGTATCATTTCATTTAGACGGAGTTCCAGACAAAATCCAATTAATATCATCCAACATCCAAGAACTTACATCATCCGATATTCATCATTTTTTTCCCCCTTATCCATAACCATGACAGCTACACACGTCTCGTAAGACCACATTCAAAACTTGATCCACGTTAAATGACAGTTCTTGGCATGAGCCAATTAAGTTACTATAACAAAACCTTCTTGGTTGAAAAACATCTCTAAATACTTTTTGGCGGCATTATTACCTAATTCTTCACAAAAACCTCTAATGTTTCGTAAAATTGAACAGGGTTTCTGAAAAGAAAAAAAAAAAAATCCCTTCCCTATTGACCTTGAATAACCCCTAACCTCCAATTTTTTTATTTCTCCCCAAGAACTTGCCAGGCTGTCTCTAGATTACATAGATGGGCGAGATTTTTAAGGTAGAAGATTTGTTGGGCGTTGCATTTGTATTGATATGAGGGTAGATTAAGTTCCTTTCAGATGAGGCGAAACCCTTTTTTTTTCTCCCTCTTCTAATGTTGTCTGTTAAAAACCTTAAAATGTTTGTTTTTATGTCTGAGATTTGGAAGTGACTAATGCCTGAGGTTGAGTTCACTTTGTGAAGTCACATCAAACTAAAATATACATTTTTTGTAACTCATATCTTAAACTGAATCGATTGATCGCACAACTCGCACATATTCAATAAATAAACCACATTAATGCCTGAATGATAAAAGCATATTGTCAAATGAACTGAAGGATATTTTTTTTAATAAATCTTAAATGTATTGTTCTTATATTAATGTTTGAGTCATGATGTATGTTGTGTGTTTTAAATATACGAATAATTCTGTTTTACCAAGTCGACGAAAAATAAATAAATAAATGCTAATCGCAAAAACTTTTCTCGATCTTTTTTATTTTTTTTTAACTTTCGGTTGAAAAAATACTGAATGGATTACTTCAGAATTTAAAGTTATGCATGCTGAAAAGTATAATTGAATAATAATAAAAATCGGTAAACACTTCATTAGAACATTTTCATAAGATTGCTACCGATATATCGAAAAAAAAAGTAGATGCGTTAACTATTTATAATTTAGTAAAATTTTCTTTGAAACAACTTGAAAATTTTTTCTCCATAATTAAGAATTATTTTAAATTTGGTTATATTTCCCTTCATCAAAGATTTATTTGCATGTATTTATTTTAAAACTTAAAAATTTCATTTTACTTTTTAAAATTTAGATTTAAGAATTTAAAACTAGAAATTTGGTTATATTTTCAACAATCGAAGATCTCTTTGAATATATTTAATATTGAAAAAGAAAAAAAAATCTAGATACATATTGTATTTATAATTAAGTAAAATTTTCTTTTTAACAGCTATAAAATTTTTCTACATTATTTAAAAATCTTAAATTTCGTTATATACCCTTTAAAAAAACTTTCAAAAATGCTCTTATTTTTTGAAATAGCTATAAAGACTTGGATAGTACACTGGCGATAATTCTTCGTTCTTCCTTTGGTTTTTTTATGATTTAAATAATTAAAATATTATTTTGTACAATTTAATTATGAAAACTATATCCTTTAACGCTACAAAAGAAAAAATAAAGTTTTCCGCAATTATTTGCCCGCTTCAAATAATTCATTGTATGTAATATTGTATTAATTATTCTATTTTAAGTGGTAATTCGTCAAGTTGTTATGAAATATTTTAGAAACAATGCGAAATTGACATATTAATGTCTTCATTTCTTATTGTATTCTAACTAAACTCTGTGCATATAAATACGATGCGTTAAAAAACGGCAGTGTTCTGAATGAGCAATTGAATGACACTAATCTTATCAATCACTTTAGAAACCGTCACATTGTTTCATCCAATCATCATCCATTTGCCATCTGTTCTTGTTAACATAAGTCTAACAAGGGTTAGGACATTCAATATACATATTTTTGGCCGTAACGGTTGATTAAGCTAAGAGCCATTAATTGCTAGCAGCTTGCGTGCAGAATTTCAGTGTCTTTTAGTCGCTAAGTTATTAAAATACTAAATACTATGTTTCTCATTGTTCTTTGGAACTTAAAGGAATTGTTCTTTTAAAATTATTAAATTTGATTTAAAATTTATACTTTGCAATTTATCGCTTGCTCTGATTCCCTTCACAAATTATTTTTTACTTTTTCTCAAATGTTTTTACCAACTTCAGGGGTCTGTTTAGAAGAAATTTGGGTCCGTTAACGGACCCTTGACAAAATATCTTTTCATAAAAACGGACCCTTCACAAAATATTTTAACTTAAAAACGGACCCTTCACAAAATATTTTAACTTAAAAACGGACCCTTCACAAAATATTTTAACTTAAAAACGGACCCTTCACAAAATGATTTTTCTTTTAATCGGACCCTTCACAAATTTGTTTATCTTCATTATTATTTTGTTAATCGAATAAACCCTTTCCAGGGCAGAAAACAAGAAAGATGGATGTAAACGAATTAAGTTTTGTCTTCTTCAGACGATTCTTCCATTATTCGTCCGAAATTAATATTCTGCGTTCAGCAGTATAGGCTAAATATCAAATATTTGTATGTTGCATCTCTAATTTAGAAGCAGCAATTGTTGTTTATTTCTTAAAATTTAATTTTTTTAATTATAATTTTACAGTGTTGAGCATAATCTTGTATATCTTTACAATTTAAGAACTCCTTGAAAAAGTATTTTTTTTTTTTGCAATAACGGACCCTATTTGCACTAATTCATAAAAGCGGACCCTGTTTGAAAGAATGTGAGTAATTTTTTCACAATTTCACGAAAAACGGACCTTTCACAAAATGTCTGGACAGACCCCTGAACTTGTTTTTTAACAGTTACCATTCTAATGATGGAACAGGCAAGAGAGCAACAATTTTTTTTTCCATGAGTAAAATAATGGCAATACTTTTTGAAAAAATTTATACTTCGCTTTATTGCGGTAATAAGCTTAACTATTAGTTAAACGAGGATTTTATCGCTTTATTACAATTTTTTAAAATTGAGCTAATAGATTTTTTTGATTGATAGGTTATCTACATGAATGATAATACTTACAATTCAATCTGATGTCACCACTACGCTTTTCTAAAAGTTTTTCCTCCCCCAACAAATCCCTGCGCCCTCTAGCAACACTTATAGGAAACGATTAGTTGATACATTAGATTTGAATAGTTAGCACTACTGTACGGTTTATAATTTAGTGTCTCTGTCATGTTTTTGTTTACCTATGTTCGATTATATTTGTAGTATGAATGGAATATACTTTTCTGTGATATATAGTTTTAAAAATGAGTTATTTTTGATGAATTACAATAAAATTTATTAAATTTAGATGAAATTGTATGAATTTATGTTAGTGTTTTGAAATTCTTTTATATTGCGTATTTGTGTAAAAAAAATTTTTTTCTAATCACTTCCATTTCTTTTATCTTTGATTTTTCTATTATTCATAAAAATTATTTTGTCTTTTTTTTCATATCATAAATTCCACTATAAACAGAAAAAAAAAAAAATCTGCAGTTGAAACAAAATCTATATTAATAACGCTTTTCATTATTTATTCTTCTGTTAGTTAAAGAGAATTTATGTTGAAAATTATCCATATAAGTATGTATTTTGTTCAACATAGAAATAAATTTAAGATCACAGAATTGTATTTCACTTTACGGAATGCACTTTTGTCTTCAGTTACACACGACATGCTTAAAAAATTAGCATCTAAGCATAGCATAAAATGGAACAAATATCTAGTACTGAAAGCAAATAACCATACCAGTGCAGCGAACTTCATAAATTGAGTTAAGCGTAAAGAAAAGAAAAGGATAAAATTATCAATTTAACTACCATTTAAGGGTTTTTGCCGTTGCGTGGCTTTAAAAACGTTTTGACCTGAGTGTCCGGTATACATTTGACCGACCCCATACTCTATACTGATGTGTTATAAGGTTAAACGTCATCCACTCCAACATATCCAACATATCTTTAACTGATGTGTTATAAGGTTATGATGCCATTGCTCAAAGACTTGGCGATTATATTTATCTAGGTAGATATTCTAAAATGTTCCCTCAGTAATTAAATACCTAAAATTTTTTTCCTAATGACAATTTGTTTATCTTTATTTTTCATTTGCATGGAAAAATTCAAAAATCGGTTTAAACATATTGTTCAAATTATGCACAATAGCAGAAATTATCACCAAAAGGTCGCTACGTAGAGAAAGGAATTTTCAATGCAACTGTCAAGCAATGCGGCAAAATAGGCTACCCAAGTTAGAATGCAGCCTCTAGAAATTTATAATTTTCAAGCGTTCTCTACGGTAATGTCTCTGTCACGTCTTTGTCCATTTCTGTACGACTATATCAAGGACGATAATTATATTTATAACATGAAGGAATGAAATAATTCGCTAAATATGATTAGTTCTAAAGTTAATCATATAGAATTGCCTGATTTTATGTTAGGATTTTAAAAATTTTTCTTACTGTGCATTTATGTAAAAGCGTGAAATTTTCAAATCAGTCAAATCTCAGTCCTAAAGTTCAAAATTTTAGATTTTAGTTCTATTATGTGCAAAAAGTGTTTCTGCCGTATTTTTTACTCACTCCTGTTTTTTTTAATTCTGTCATTTACTAAATTCTAATATAAACAGAGAGAAGACTATAATCTGCAGTAATACTTTTCCGAATCTTTTCTTTAGTCTAGAAAGAGTGATGGTGCATGTAAATTTCAAGAACACGAAAAATTCTGAGGTACTCAAATATTTAAAATAAATCGTAATTTACTTCCAAAAATATACTTTTGCTTTCATTAACACACGAGATTAAAGAATTATTATCTTATCATTAAATATAAACAAATTAAAACAAATAACCAAACGATTGTGATTGAAACGATTGAATCTTACCTGTAGTTAGGCTTTTTGCCGTGGCGTGGCACTGCAATCGTTTGGGCCAGTGTTGTCATTTTGCCAAGCATTGAAGGAAAAGGGGAAAAATGGGAGAAAATTAAAAAGAAAAACATGACAGAAACCCTAGAAATAATAATAGAACTAAAAAATCGAACTAAAACGCGTAACCTTTTTATATGCTCAAATATTAGAGTGGAAACTCTCTGCAGATTTCTGCGTGAGTGTGTACTATGAAAAAACATCGCTACATGTTGTCATCGTATTAAAAAAAATTATTAAAAGTTAACAGTTACTCAAGTATAGATTTAAAATTGAATATTTAATTAAATTCTAAGCTTTTTTTTAAAACAAAATACGTATTACTTAATTATTGTCTGAAGTTCTGCGGGGGGAAAAAATCGAAATCTGTAAGAGGAAAAATCACAAGTTTTTATAATCTTTTCCTTAATTACTTTCACCTGAGGACATATATTGTTCATTTCACCCTTCATTTACCTGTTACCGCTACACATGACCTTGAAATAACTTAGTCTGCAGCCGGAGGTGATTTGAGAAAAATAATGGGTATATATAGACCGGGTAATTTTGTTTGTTCCATTTCACAAATCGCCATTGAAATTACAAATTGAAATTTCAATCACATTGTATTGATAGGAAACATGAAGATAAAATTAATTGTCAGAATGTTTATTTCGTGGAAAGTGGATTTTTTCCCTAAACCTATTATTATAGTGTTAGGCTATTATTTTCGAGCCATAATTATAGAGTTCTGTGATTAATTTGGAAATAATAATCTAGTATTATTGATTGGAGCATAAAGTATTTTTGTGAACTGTTGAAGCATGTTGTTTTTTAATGATTATTTCAGTTTTCGGTATTTTTATGGGAATGTCTGATTTTCAATTAATATTTACTAAGTATTTTATTGATTATTTGGAAGAATAGAACAAAAACTAAATTTTTCATCATTTGTTTTTCATGTCAGAACTCTAACAATAATACAATTCTAAATTATTTTCGAGTTGATACCATTTTATTTTCTATAAATGCTCTATAAGTATAATTATGCTTATAGAATCATGTGATTCATCTGAAAACAATTGGCTACTATTATTAACTTAAAGCTCTATGATTTTTGTGAACTGATGAAGAATACAATTTTCAATTAGTCTTTTCACTTTTCCTTATTTTTCAAGGGAATGTCTGATTGTCCATTTTCTCTCTTAAATTGGAAAAAAAAAAAAAAAAAAAAAAAAAAAAAAAAAAAAAAACATAAATGGTTCGTAATGTTATTTGTTGTTTAAGAGCTTCATCTAAATATTTTAAACATATTTTTGATTCCATACTTGAATTAGCAATCTAATTATACGAAATAATGGTTCATATAAATCTAATGATCTGAACCATTATTCTTACCATATATATACTCTGCATTACGCATTATCATAACGATATATGTAATTATATATTTTATATCAATCATTATTATTACTGTACGACTTATAATTTTTATTACTGTATATATATTATACAAGTCATTATTATTGCCATATGTTTTAAACATTACTAGGAGTCATTGAATTTTTTTTTAAGAAGGAGACAGTTTTCGCGAAATTGTGAAAGAATCTATTCATAATTTTCATCAATATGCTTATAATGTTCCTTATTAGTTTCTTCAACGACTCTAACTTTTTTTAAAAATATATTTTTAGGA